>NW_017305310.1:275324-283725 GCF_001594115.1 Trachymyrmex septentrionalis
TAGACAAAGGTCTACGTGTACATATACATAGTATGTAAATTCATGCAGAATCGTACGGGCGTTTAAGATCCAGCTAGAGGCATTGATTTTTAGACTTTGTGTTCTACCACTTATACGGTTCTACAACATATTGAACATTTTATCGTTATTTTTGTAATTATGATTTGAACGATGGAAAAATTATGAATGAAAAATATTGATCCTATTGAATATAATTTATTGCGAAAATGTTTCTATTTGTTTAAGGATAACCGTGTCGAGGTTTCAAAAGTACTTCAGTTTTTTTTTTTTTTTTTTTAATTGAACCAATATTCTACCTAACAATGTTTATATATCCCGTCGTGTAATCGGTCTGTAACATGTTTTCGCCGAAGGTAAATTATGCCCTTCTGCTTGGGAAACTTTTGGCTTTTTCTACGACGAGTGACGTGTAGGGCTGGATAAAAAACAGCACACATACGGGCTTAGAAATATTTCGTGTTCGCTTTCGTCGTCGCACATGCATAAAGGAAGACTGAGACTCTGCACGACGAGGGTCGTATGGTTGGTGTCCTTGAAGGGAGAGACTTGTCAAGTGAGAGACCGAGGGTACCAAGTTATTATGAATCACGAAAAATTCACTGGAACGCTAACTTTTCCGTTTGTAGCCCTTTAAAGGGTTCGTTACGACTCTGACGACCCATGTCTTTCAATCGCTTCGCTACTAAGCGCCTATTTCGCTAGAGAAAGTAGATGTAATTATATTAGAATGCATTGAATGTATATGAATAATTAACCCGGGAGGTGATAGCGTATTCTTTCATTTTCTATTTATTTCTTTCAATTTATCGATACTATTATATTTTTACCTTTCTATTTCTGTAAATGTTCGTTAATGTTTTTTTTCGTATAGTATGTGGAAATAGATGACGTAAATTAACACGCTTATGTCTACATAAAATTTGATATGTCTGTAACGGTCGGTCGAAAAGACCGTAGCGCGCGCATTTACGTTAGTGTTTCATCATCTCCGCCATTATTATACCTATATTAATAAATAAAAAATAAAATTATTATAATTTTCTTAGTACTTTGTTACATAGCAATAATTTTAAGAAAAATAAAAAAAAAAGATAAAATTAAAATAAAGATACCTCGTATAAATATACAATTATTTCCAGTAATTATTACGTTCCTTCGTTTTTAATTGATTAATATAAAAGCGTTATCAGAACGTTTTCTTATTAATTATTATTACTTATAGTAATTATAATCATATGTATATGTATTCTAGTTGTATAACACGTATATGTGCGAAAATATATTTCGGTGAAAATGACCAGAACATATTCCCAGGTTAATATGAAACTACATACAATGTATATTCAAAAGTACATACATACATTGAAAAAAAATACTGATATTTTGATAAACATTGGTTCGAATAGTTATCGAACGAATATTTATTCACTGTAAATGTTTACTTGACACTATTCAAAGAAATGTAGATTAAAGTTTAGCACTTTTTTTCGACGTAACACACATATGTATCCTGATTTTTATCGTATTTGTTTAACGCCACGTAAAACTCTGTTTTTATCTGCTTGCAGACAAAGCTGCGGTGCCAACGGCATCTTTTCGCGTCGTCTGGATTTCAGCGCATTCAACAGTCTGCCTCGCACCAAGCTTAACTCCTATCATATCAAGGTAAGTAATTAATGCTTTATACATGTCTATACATACACACACACACACACTTTTTGATACGTTGAGAATTTCGCTTACGGAGCGTTTGAATTACGACGCGTCGCTTTGCAAGTGGAATGGACTGGATCTTCAGGAAGTTGATCAATCGTTCACGATTACAACATTCGCAAAACGTGTCACGCAGCATTATACCGACAGAGCAGGAATCTTTTTAATTGCTTTGTAAGCGCGAAAAAAGCAAATCATTACTATTTCTCATTATGCAACGATGAAACGTAATAATTTAGCATATATATATATATAATTAAACATGGATTTAACGTGGAGTGCACTATTAATATTTTTAATTTCATCAGTCCACATATATGTTTTAAATAAGGTATAAAAAGCTGAATTAGACTAGTATCGACGGTCAGATTTAATCTCGCCGTAGGAATTCGTGAAATTTATTCCAACTGGGAGAGGAGGCTACCCTTTCCAAGCGTAAATCAGGCGTAAGAGCTACGCCCCTGGCGAATCCTTTCGCATCCCGTTCTGTAACACTGTCGTCCTACCCTAAATACGCAGAGAAATCAATACCCGAGCAGTCCGAGTAGCGCGCAAGTACAGACGTACTTACGTACTTGCGTATGTGTACGTTTGTATATGCCGGCGTTAAAGAATACTTTTACTCT
The DNA here is from genome assembly GCF_001594115.1 of Trachymyrmex septentrionalis. Taxonomy (NCBI): domain Eukaryota; kingdom Metazoa; phylum Arthropoda; class Insecta; order Hymenoptera; family Formicidae; genus Trachymyrmex; species Trachymyrmex septentrionalis. Next base: position 277,685 of record NW_017305310.1, read on the forward strand.
CTTATGCTTTTCCCTTGACCTGCTACTCGCCGTGCAAAATCCTCGCGCGCGAACGTAAATTAACATCAACCCTGGTTAACGACTTGTCCACCTGTATCACAGGTAACACAAGTAATCCGGGAAAAGGTAAACAACATCGTTAATCCAATGGACGCGATCTCTGTTTATGCAAACGTTTATTTAATTTATTTAGCGCTGATCTTACTCAACTGATTTTCCTTATTTCTTTTTATTACAAAGATACAATGAGATTGAAAGAGAGTGAATCGTTATCTTGGAATTACACGGGGCGTAATTCTGTTAAAAGAACGTAATGCACAATTTGCTTGCGAATTTTATATCTAAAAAAGTATAGAACATTTTTTTTGGACATTTGAAATATAAGTGTAGCTATTTTCATATTTGTTTGATATTTTCGTGTGTTATTTTCATTATTATTCAATTATTTAATTATTATCAATTGAAATATTAAATGCTGATTCAGACGTAACTTTTGTTATCGATGAAAACCAACATTATTGTGAAATATTTAATAAATTATATAAATTAATTTTATAGAGAATTTTACGTGCAGTTTGCGTTAATTAATAAAAGAGATATCAGTTTGTAGCTTCTAATATTGACACGTTAGTACGAAAAAACAAGCTTTCGATATATTTTCCGTCGATAAAATATTGTGTCCGCCTTCGATCTATTATGTAACAGAAAGCTGTCTTGAGGGAGAGAAGGCTCTATAAGTGATTCACGTTTTAACCTCCGTTCCGTAATGCCTGACAAAATTTGACCTAGGACCTGGCCTCGACCTCCAAATTGCCTGTCATTTTGATGCTTGTTTGCGGGAACCGAGAAAGAAAGGATAACTGGTAAATCAACTGTTCGGCTCTCCCCTCTGAACTAGGATACGCGTTTTTGCCAAGTTTCAAATAACTTGTCTCGCGATAGAGCTCCATCCGGAGTCTCTACTCTGTAGTCTTGTTTAGAAAATCTCCCAGCACACGATCCTGACTGACAATTAAAGCAGTTAATGACGCTGCTAATTAGCGCCTGCGGATAACGCTCTTGGTTCTAAATTCGACGACGTTACATTCGCTGCACTATATTATTCATAACTATCGCTGTTATTATTGTCAGGAAATATTCGAGCGATTATTCATTCAATTTTTTTTATGCGCGGGATCATTCGTCGCGGTCATAAAATCGGTCGTAACTGTGATCGTGGAACAACTTTGCTCATACTCGATTTGATACATGTCACTGTTATCGTCGATATAATATATAAATATGCAATTGAATTATTGAATTAATATTTCAATGAAATGGCTTTTTAACGCGCTATGTACATTCCTGTATCCTTCGCACTTTACGCCGCGACATTAGAATGCACGAGTAAATGTAAGGCGTATAATATTTTTCCATCGCGCACTCTTTTATCGGTTGAAGTTGTTGCGCAATAAGGCGGCTCTCCGTGGCCGTTCTCGCGGCGTGTTTCGTCGACGAATTGGCGGCGGCTGCTGGTTCCAGTTTTTCAATAATACCGGTTCTCTCAGCTTCGCCGGCCGGCCTAACGAGAGAGCCGTTAGGTAACTCGAGGGAGATCGATCTCGTGTGAGCGTGTGTGTGTGTGTGTGTGTGTGTGTGTGTGCACGTATTGCCGTGCAGCGGCAGAGGAGGGTGTACGGAAGAGGGAACAGGGGGGAGCCTGGAGGAACCAGGGCACCATTGTAAACCGCTGGAAGCTCTTCGAACACCCTCCGAGTCCTCCCATGGCAACCGCGTCCCCGTAACAATTGCCCTGGCTCTCTCTCTCTCTCTCTCGCGTAACCCTTTCCGCGTATCGAGGGTGGGTTTTTACCCCTTTCTGCGTTGCGCGTTTCTACGATGCGAATTGCAAAACGCAAGGTTTGCCTTTTGTACGCTAAATACCGATGCGCAGCAGCGACGTTCCTCGGAGCCGCTTAAGACCCGAGGATTGCCACTGAATTGGAAGTCATGGCGATAACTTCTCCGTTAAGACCCTCCGTTAAGACGCCGTTGAAGCGAGGAGGGGGGGGGGGAAAGAATGTTCTCCACGCTTCGTTTCGATGAATTTCTTTCGCGATTCTTGTCGTTCGCTGTATGCAGTCGCGCTCTGGTTGTTTTCGCTTTGGGTACTCGCGTGCTGTAAGCTTCATTCTAGCTTCTTTCCGCAAATAATGAATAATAAAGATACACTAAAAAAAAAAAAAATGATGTGGCAACAGTATTATTTTAATTAAAAATAATCATATTGATTTTATATATATATATATATATATAATAACATTATATATATTAATGGAACAAAATAAAATTGTATTAAAACAAGAACACGATATAACTATCATTTTTTTTTCGTGTGCAGAACGAAGCTCACATGCTGTGAGCGTTCAAATCGAATACAACTTGGCAATGGTAATATACGTTTACGGAGAATATCGAAATTTGCGAAAATCCAAGAAAACTTATTTAGGAAATAAATAGAGCGGAGACGCGTTCATGCGCGCAAATCGCGACAGACGTTACAAATTTCATGTGAACGACCTCGCGGCCTGTGTCTAGCGATAAATCGGACAGGAGGAGTAGTGGAAATAGGAAAGTGGCGTGCTACGATGCAGTAAGCTCGACACACGTGGCTTATATAGATGCTAAAACTAGGAGTGGCTCGCTCCGTCGTTGTGCTTGTGAAGTTAGCGCGACATTCTATTAATATAAACAAAACAAAAAAACAAACACGTACCGACAATTCCAGTAATGCTTTTCACAGTTCCTCAGTTCCTTATTAAAGTAAGAAAAAGCATTTTTAATATTAAAAAGATGAAAATTGAAAATACAGCCTGCCAACTCTGCGAATCTAGCACGATACTTTCCCTTTAAAGTTTAAGAAAAAGAAAAAATATTTCCACTCTATAGTGTTTCCGTTAGTATTGCTTCAGTTCTACCAATGTAATTCGAAAATAAATTCCAACAATAAACTAACGTTAATAGACTTTAAATATAGGAGACATCACGGTATTTGGAAGAAAGTCATGATTAGCTGATAATTTGTCGCGATTTCCAGCGACATTTTTCGTTAGTTCTAGCAGAATTCTGTTCTACAATAAATTTTTAAATAGAGTTACGATTGCTATTTTTTTCAACGGATCAACGTGCTTCGCGAGCATTCGTTTACACTCGTCCCGTCCACGTTTTTATTCGTGTATGCAAAAAAAGCGGTCAACGTTCGTAAGGTATGTTTCTAATAACGACATGATGTCTCACGTGATTCGAAATCTGCCGCTAACAACGATGTTTACGTTACCGCGCACTGTATTTCGTTTCAAACCGTGTGAATTTTTCCCGATTGTAAAATGTACCAATTAAAGTCCTTCCTTTCCACGAAATAAACGACTCTGGATTGGTTGAATTTCTTACGCCTTACGTATTGCGCGTTACGCAAGAGCCTGTGCTCCCCGCTTTAACAATGCGTATCATAAATCCGCGTCCCATTATCCGTTTTGATTTTCCAGGCAATTAAAACGTTTACTGCCTTGCACACCGTAAACGTTGCGGAAACGTTACGCACCCGGCATGCGCGTGTCGTTTATTTTTACGTAACTCCCGCAGCTTCGCGAATTTCTCTCACCGATGTGCACGAGACGGTTGAACGACCCGAATATTATCGTTTCGTCGAACACTCGATACGCTAAGCGGTTACATCGGCGCGATAGTTTATTATTGCAGTCCGTCGCACGAACCGCGGGCTCTTTATCTCGCGAGTCGGTAAATATTGTTTCTTGGCCGCAGTGACGAAGATAAATGCATCGAATGTCAAGCGGCGCCAGCTTGCAGAAAATACTGAGCCGGCAAAATGTCAAGCGCACAATACTCCGTTTCTTTCACCCACTGTTCTTGCATAATTAAAGTTGCACAAGGTGAACAATATATAAATGATCTGCAATATTTCCAGATAAAAAAAAATTAACAACAACAAACGAGAATAATTAATTAAAGCGAATGACTTATTGTACGCTGTATAGAAAAGCATTTATTTCAAAGAGATTACGGCGAAGTTCATTTAAATGAGAGGGGTGAAAGGGGGTAGAGTATATTGTCTCTCTTCTTTGAAAATGAGTTTTGAGAGAAGTGCCTCACTTGAAGTGCCTCACCGAAAAACCGACGCTCACGCCGAGCGTTATATTTCGCCGTTGAACGTACTACATCGCTCGCATTATCTCAGCCTAGCTCGACTCTGATAAGAGATTGTTCCGTTGGCAAATATTCGCGAACTACGCTTTTTCCGACAAGGCCACGCCGTACGAGATATAATCTGTTTATAAGCTCTTTCGAGTGTGGTTCTGTTTTTTTTTTTTCTAGATAAAAAAAAAAGCTGTTTAATGGAAAGATGCGTCAACTACCCGAATTTGCTTAACTTTTGCGATACATAATTTAGTTGAATTGTTTAGCTTCAATTGTGGCGCTTTTTCACAGAAATTATCTTAATTCTAGTCTATCAAATTGTCATCTCACGTAATATTTCTTCCTTAAGTAATATTTACGAATTTATGAGATGAACAAATTGTACGAGATCGTAAGTCGAGAGCAATCTACCTCGCAAAGGATGGACCGCGTAATTTTCTCGAGGATTGTGCGGAACCCTCGTTGGTCTATGCTGAGTGGCGCTAGAGCTCTGAATGATACTCGTGTTCGAGGGAGCAGAGATTAATTAAAAGGACCGCTCTCGTAAGAACGACGTCGAAAAGCTTTTCTCGTAATTCAGTTGCTTTAGAAGAGACGGCTTTAGCGAGACCTTTCTTCCGCGAGTATCTTTTCATACGTCTTGCTCGATGGACATTGATTTTTAATGAACCGATGTCGATTGGCAGCGTTTCCGATCAGCTCGAGAGAGAGAGAGAGAGAGAGAGAGAGAGAGAGAGAGAGAGAGAGAGTTAATGGAAAATGGTATTTATATGTATCTTTCGTCGTATTTCATTTCCCTCTATTTCCGAGATAAAAGCTTTAGTGTATATTGAGATATACTCCTGTTTCTGCGCAAGAATACAAATTAATAGATACATATTTAATAGCGAATTATTATGTATTTTAATGAAAAGCAAATGCAACGTATTATACATTCGCCGGTTTGATCTATATTAATGACGTGTAAATATCTTATCGAAATGGTATCTTTTATGCGAGACATTCTTTATTTTTATTATATATACGTATATATACGTATTTGGATATGGATACGTATTTGGATTTGGTATTGGATATGGATATTTGGTATTTGGATATGGATACGTATTTGGATTTGGTATTTGCGGCAATGAGCTTTCGAGTTCCTAACGCCTAATAATAATAATAATAATAATACGTATATATATATTACTATTATGTAATATTAATTTCTAGTTTTTACGCTATCTCTCTTTTAATTTCAATTTCATATGATTGCCTAAATGTGAACTCCCGATTAGTTCGTTGCTATTAGCAAGGTTTTCTGCCACGTCCGCAGTAACATAAAAGACCCATTAACCCTCCATGGTCAAGCCAGCGTAAGAACAATCACGCCGTTTTCAGGCAGTTGTTCCCAAGTAACGTAATCTTTCTGCTTCTCGTCGCTGATGCTGATTAAATTCAAAACCAGTACGATACAGATACGAACGAAAGTTTAGTCGCTCGCGTTTCAAGCAGTGTTTTAAGTTAGGCTGTGTTGTAATAATTTTTTACGACGTAAATGAGAAAGCAGTATTAAGAAACGTTTATGCATTCCCATCTGTCTTTGTTAAATTTAGATTGAATTTAAAATTTTCATCGCTATGGAGTTCAAAGATTTTTACATTTGAAAGCCAAGATGAAATTATTTCCATTCATTGACTATTTTCACAGAAATATAATATTGTCTATGTTGCACTGATGCAACAGCAATTAAAATAGCATTTATAGAAAATTATTCAGATTAGAAATTCGGGAGAAAGTTTTTCGTGTCAAGTTTTGAAAAGAAGATATTTACAAAAAGTTATATACATATATATATATATATA
>NW_017305310.1:283876-288198 GCF_001594115.1 Trachymyrmex septentrionalis
GAGAGAGAGAGAGAGAGAGAGAGAGAGAGAGAGATAAAAACAGTGCGCTCGAATATAAAATAGTTACGTTAATTTAACGATGTGTCATCTATATGTTTTTTTTATCTTTATTATTTCTTCGTTATAAAAAAAGAGTGATATCTGCGATTAGCAAGACTTTCAATTTTATTTTAAATAATTAAATCATTTTTTAGTTTTTTCAAAATTTATTTAAAAATATATATAGAAAGGAATATTGTTTTTGTTTTGTATAAATACATTGTTAGAAAATTTAAATTATTATCTTTATATATTCAACAATATTTATCATTTATTACTATGATATAATTACTAATCTGGAGATTAAATGGTTTTTTTTTTATTTTTAGTTACGAAATAACACAAGATAGTATATGATTCTTGTCAATGTGAACTTTGAGTCGTAGTCGATTGGACTGTCCTTGAATTTATCCCTGAACTGGGATAAGAGTCGTGGTTCCCTTGAGAACTCGACCTACCTCAATCAGATCGATGCAAGATAGCTCTATGCTTCTCTCGCCCCACATCACGCACACTAGTATTTTTATCCGTGAACTTGATACACATGGGTGATCTTTATTTTTTTTTTTTTTTTTTTTTTTGAGAGTGAAGGAAAAAGTATGGCTGACTTGATACATGTTTTATTCGCACGATGAAGTAATAATAACATGCGAAATAAATTATTGTGCTTCTGTAATAAATAAACCAAAAAAAAGAAGCAAAATAAATGAAAAGTTTTGTTCATACTTAGAAGTTTTCATACTTATATTTCCACATGAATTTGTCAGTAGACTATAAAGAAGCAGTTTGTCAAAAGTTAAAAGCCGCTTGAAATAATTTTAAATAGGCTCACTTTCTCATGAGTAAAATAATAAATATACAAATTTATGAGTAGGTATACGCATAAATTTTTCTTAATAACGATGGAAAAGGAAATAAGGAAATCCGAAATGGCAGATGCGTGTTTTCTCCTCATCTTCATCATCATTATGAAGAGAAACAACCGATGACCTCTCTTTGACGAACAGGATTATGAATGATAATGAGCAACGGTTCCTCCTTCCTTCTCGTACTCATTAAGCTAAAGAGTCACGGAAATTAAGGCAATTGTCAGGCGTGTTATTCCACGCTTAAATTATTACGAGGTATTCAAAATATAACACGATACTTTTACTCCATCTATTAAACATTTTTACTTGGCGTATCATATATACAAATCTCTAATTCTCTGCGATAAATTTTATTTAGTTGATATTAAAAAATAATATTACGACTGTATATAGAAGGTGTTTGGAAAATAATGATAAATCTTTCGCATAGAGGCAGAATGGACTAAACTGAGTCGAAAAGTTCTTTACCATTTTGTAATTTTCGCAATAGTTAACGAGGTATTAATTTCTAAACATTGCCGAATAAACAAATAAAATTGACGTATAAGACAATTTTTTAAGATATCTTTCAGTGTTCTTTGTGAAATATTCTGAAGATATTTCTTTAAGAACTCTTAAAGATACTTTAAAGTTGTCGATTTTAGATATTTCGCTTATTAGGTAATTAAAAAAAATATTGTAAAAATTGCAAAATGGTAGAGGACTTTTCGACTTAGTTTTTTATTAGGAACATTGTATGATCAATGGGCGATTATTTCAGAAAAAAATACCTTGTATAAGAATAAATTAAAGTAAAAATAGTTTTGTTATTCCAAGAATAAATCAAACGTAAGTAAAATATGAGTTTTTGCGGTTATTGATAAATAATATATTTATAAAGTGGTAGAATATACAATAATTCGCAAATAATTGGAATGTACTTGCCAACGAAATTAGTTGCAAGTACGTTTCTCTGGATTTGAGTTCTCTTGAGTGCGGAAGTTAAATACAAGCTATCGAGCAATTTATATTTGACTTCCGTATATGTACTGAAGAGAACTCAAATTCAGAGTTGAATTAACGTTCGCAATTAACTTTATTAGTAAGTACAATTATATTCTAATTATATCTCATCGCTTATCTAAAAATAAATATTATTGAGAATAGAATTTCATCTTTTTCTTCAAGACCATCACTGTTTCTTTTATTTTATTGTCGCGGTTAGCCATATATTTTCGGAACCCACTTCCTGTCGTGTTTCGCATTCTGATAAATCGTGGTATCGCGAGACAAAGCGTCTTTGCCATGAGTGAAACAATGAGCGGTCAAACATTCGTCGGGAAAAGGGGAGATACAGGGAGGACCGACACCGGGGAAAGAAAGATGGAAAGAAACGAGTCATAATCGGTGAGACGAATGTCATTCCTTCTCGCGTGGCCGTGTAGTTGTTCTGACGCGTCTCTTAGAAAGCAAAAAGGAGAAGCAGTATGTATGCTTGATGGAAGGCACAAGGGAGAGCTCAACGTCTCTCGACACCCGGACATGACTGTGGACGAAAAGTAATGACGGTGGACGCGGTGCCGTTTCCGTTTTCGTCGCGAAACGCTTGAGATACCTTTTATGGGTTTTCCTTCAGTCGGTAACTGGTATTTGTACTTTCCTTGTATAAGAAAACATTTTCGCATTTTCCGTGTTTTCCTTTCTCGAGAATCGCCCCAGGACGACTGGTACTCTCTGTTACCGATCACGCGGATATTTAAGCTCGTACGAATTGCGAATTTCTCTAATCTCTCGCGTTCAAGTAGGAACAGAACTTTTGTTGTAGGAGAAAAACTTTTGTTCGAACGAGAATCGATGTCGAGTACCGCAAGGAGAGAGACTACTGCATCTAATGATATTAAAATTCACGAAGCGTCGCCGTGTTGCAATATCGCGAGGAGGAAATCTCACCGCCCTGGACGCTTTTTTATTTCGCGGCGATGCAAAATTATGAACTCGGGCGCCGCTTCCCTTTCAAGAGATATAAAATAATAGCGCAAAGATGAGAAAGCGTATGCAAGAAGTAATTAACTGGAGGAAATTGCGAGCGATTATTTTTTTCTCGGAATTCGTTTTCCGAATAAATAATTTCCAACGAATTACGTAAATAAATAAGGAAGGAAGTACGGAAGGGGTCTGCTTTTTGTCGCTGCGTTCAGTCGCGAGCCAAAATTTTCTCTCTCGCTTTCGCCAAACTCCAAATATGTCTCGTTTTAAGTACAACGAGTGTACACTAGCAGGTTGAATTGCAAGAACGGCGCACACCTACGACATATACGAACAGAATATGTGCACGAGAAAAATTAATCAAATATTTAGATAAGGATTAACGTTCTACGTTTGGTCTTTTAAAAAAAACGTGGGACATTACGGGAGAGTACGCTTCTCTAACATTGCATTTTTTCGTAATTAGAATAGGAGATTAATCTCCATCGCGCATGGAATTCTCTGCTCGTGTACAACGTAATTGCTGTGTGCGGCTGCTAGGTATCCGCAGATTTTTGTTGGCATTGGTATCCCGAGTAATTAATGCAGAATGGCGCGCGAGGTGAGCAGAAACTTATTACGACGGACATTCCCCCTCCCCCCCCGGAGGGGGCTGATAGCACTTTTCCCCTCTTTCTCTCACATTTCTTCTCTCGGTTTACCCACAGCTCTCGAACGCGTCTTTGTTCGAGCAGACGTCTGCGCACGTTGGTGCTTTATCCTCCCGCTGCCTCTCCCCCAGGGAGAGTCTGAGCAAGGGGAGACCCTGATAGAGAAATAGTTGGAATACGAGGCGTTACGCGCGGTGATTTGGTTCCCGTGCACAACGGATCGATCTTCGTTCCTCCGTCTGCGTTCTTCGTGCCGCCGAACGCGAGCCGTTCTCCAGGCAACGCGCAACGGGATATTTCCAACGTTATTCCAAACTTGCCCGTATTATTTCGCATATATTAGGGAAAAGGTACTCGAGAAAATTTCCCATGCGAGTTGCGTGAGGTATTGAGAAACCTGCGCACGCCACAAGTGTGCGAATAATAATCATATATAACGATTCTTCCTTTGTCCAATTTATTCGCGAAATTTATCCGACATCCCTGCCGCGGGGTAATCAGGGAGGAAGTTTTTAACAACTGATAATTGAAGAGAGAGGCGTTGGATGATTGATAGAGAAAGTTCACCATCGTTAGGCGTAACTGGTTAAAGCCCAAAGTATCTTTGGTGTGTGTACCGGTAATTAAGATATAAATTCTCCTATAGTGAAATAGTGTCCCTGAAATACTCTAGTCGGAGCGGTGAGGCGCGCGGCGCGGAAAGTCGCTCGCGTGAAACGATCTCCGAGCAGCATCTCGGCTGTGGCTACGAGAGGGGAATTCTGCGAAAAGTTGGTAGATTTATTATGCTATTACCAGG
>NW_017305310.1:288298-288634 GCF_001594115.1 Trachymyrmex septentrionalis
TTCAGGGAACCGACCGGGAAGGAACGCTTATGGGCGCGCGAGCGTCGAAATTTGCCTGCGGGAGGTCAATATAATCCGTTTCGGCCGGGAGTGGCTTTCCCTTTCAGGCACACGCACTGTCCGCGAGAGAAAATCGTTCCTGACAAACGTTCCCACGAGAAGGCGCGCGCGCACGCAAGCGTGCGAGGCAGGTCGACCTTTCGATTTTGCGTGAGCGGACCAACTTGGCCAATCGTCGGACGAACTGAACGCGCGTATTTGCACATAATCGCGCGGGAAATCGCGCGCGAGATACCGATCGCGGAAAATCGCTCGCCCCCCCCCCCCCCCCCCCCA
>NW_017305310.1:288734-292567 GCF_001594115.1 Trachymyrmex septentrionalis
CGTCTCGATGGTGAACCTATTTATTGCGCAAATGGGCGCCGTCTGATGAAATATTGTTGAACGTGAAATACGGTCGAACGCAATTTTCCGTAATACGTAGGGGGTCACAATCGCCGCGAGCCTCGTGCGCTCGAAGAACGAGATTTCAGAGATTTTAGCTTCAGTCAAAAGTAAAAGTCGCTGCAGATCATCGGATTTAGCGTTTAAAAGCTGCGCAATTTACTGAAGCTGCGACGGTAAGTCGCGCGATTCGGAGAGCGAGGTGTCTTTGGCATCTAAGTCTTTGAAATCTAAGAGAAAAGGTCAAAGTAGTTAATTGTCGGCGAGGATAATCGTGAGAAAGTTTAATCGTACACGTGGGATATTGTCAGGCATCAACGGTGCTATTCATACTCCGTCTGCTATTATCAGCAGTCTAATGTATTGAGTACATTGATAAGATATTTATCCTCTTCTCATTTTATAATTGAAATAACAATTTCGCATGTCACTATCGATCCGTTTGAAAAAGCCGTCGGTGCTCAATCCGCTAAACAATTTTTTGTTCAATATCAAATTTTTAAGTATGTAAACTTGAGCCTGAAGTCGTAAGAAATTGACCAATTACAGTCGAATGTGAGAAGAGCAATAGACTATGATTAGTCCATTTCTTACGCTATAAATTCTTTGGAGTGGAATCTCACTATATAAAGAGTGAAGACTGTTGCCAGTCTTGAAAAAGAGAGGTTCAATTTTCAATCTTTAAGAGAGAGACTTCACTCTTCAGAGTGACAATTCGCTTGAAAAGTTTTAGGGAGTGCGCGGCTCAAGATTTAAAGCTGACATTTTACGCCTTAAAATCTCGTTGTAGACGCTTTATAATTATAACATTTATAATTGAAAGCCAGTTCGGGGGTACGGCCTGTATATCGATCACGCGACGGCTACAGGTTATCACCGAATTTTCATTACTTTCACACGGCGGGTCGTTTGCGGCAGCGATAGCGGACCTAAAAGTTCTGCCGGGTGCGCATTGTCCGGACTGCCGGAATGGCATCCTATTAAAGTCCACCAAGATGGAACCGCCCGGTTCTCTCCTGGCCGAAGTGCCAGAGATAGTTGGAGGGTAGGAAGCACGATGTCTCAGGTATGTACGACCGTATAACCTGCGTGACTCGTATTTCTGGGCACCGATATTTCCCGTCCGTAGAATACCGCGGGCATTCTACCGAGACGGACACGTGAAGTGAGATGAGACGTTCCTCGGTAAACCGTGAATTGTTAAGTACTTTTTTTCTTACACCGCGTTAAGTTTTTAGCCGTTAATCAATTCTGCATTCCGGATACGTCAAACGCTTCGACAAATTCCGAATACTTTTTCTTCATCTTTCTCTTTATACGCGATGAGAGATATATTATTATTTAATATGATAACTTTTGTTTCTGTGTTTTTTTTCTCTTTTCTCTTAATTGCATTTTTTACAAATAAAATAAATAAAGAAATTTTATTTATAATTTACAAAGACTTTATTATTAAGATATTCGATATTTTTGTATGTAAAAATAACTTGATTGGGCTTCGAAGTCATTTTTGGTAAATGTATACGTTTTGTTTTTTTAATTTGTAAAACAATCCGTTTGATTGTAATATCAGATAATTATTATGTATTTACGGCGCAGTCAAATGGGAAATTTTTCACGCTTGCGATACGACGATGTGTTCTAGTAAGGGCTACAATTTAAACTTTAAACGACGTCGTTACAAGAGGGATGAAAGTTCGGCCTTGTAATCGTTCGCAGCACTGAATGTCAAGGACAAGAGGTTGAGTGGGGCTGGGTTTGTGGTTGCGAGCAAACGGGCAGAGCTGGTGTGATGGCAATGGTCGATATTGGAAGCATCCACCAAAGGATCGGCCAAATTTACGATTGCGGCCGGGGGCGATTTCAGTACTGAATGAATTCTTCTCGCCGAGAATGATACACCGCGTCGCATTTGTATTGGACCGGTTTTTCAAAGATAGAAAAACTGGTTTTCGTCATTGGTCAACAACTGCTGTGGCTATTTCTTACACAGAGATCAGATTTAACATTAGATCAGAAATGTTTGGTTGGAAATAATAGCGAAATAAATCGAATATTTTATTGTTACAGTACGTTTCTGTATATTCGATTATATCTGTTAAAATTGCCGTGATAATTAAACGTCCCGCTGAAAACAATTATTTATTATGAATATCTAAATAAAATGTAAATTAATATCAATTTTAAACAACTATTATTTTATTCGAGATTACTTTTATTGTAATTTTAATGATATTCGACGGGATAATAATTTTTAATACGAATTCCTTAATTTATTAATAAAATTTTATTTGAAATACCTTTTATTTCCTTTACCGTTATTTTAGATTAAAGATAATCGGAAATATTTCGGTTTTAAGAGACTATAATCATTTCGTCCAATTTCTCTTTTCATAATCCTGAAAAGACGACCATGCAGTGAAAAGAACGTTACATCCACATCTAGAATGCTCTCGTTTTCTTTTCACATATATTTCCTCACGTAGTTTCCACACATTCCTCGATAGATTATATCGACTGTTTGAGAATCGCAAAAACGGGGCCAGGCACTCGTGCGAACTTTAGTACGACCAAATCTCTCTCGCGCCGAGCCTTCTCTCGCTCCGTTTAACAGCCAGTGATATCAGTCTCGTTTTATCTCGAAGGCTGAAAGCGAGATAAATTCGCGGCAAGAGGCGAGATTCGCCTCTTTCCTTTTTTATACGCAGCACGGACGTCTAGAACAACGGCTGAACCGTCGCAAAACTATGTTCAGGCGACGTCCATACAGCAGCAACCCTTTCGGTTATTCGTGCGGTTTGCATGAGCTCGTACCCGGCCGATCCCCGGGCCAATCCTCGGCGCTTTGCCTCGTCCCTTGGTAGACCGAGATGTTCACCGCACACGGGATGGATACCGCACATAGCCCTCTTGGACACCGAACCCTCTCTTGCGACATTAACGCGACCCTCGCACTTTGAGTCCTGAATATCAACGACATTAGCCGCAACCCCTGGCAGGTTGATGGCCCGGGACGGCAGCGGAATGTTAAAATTGCGGCTTTAGCTATTCGGCCTGGTATTCCGTCGTCATTGATACAATAGTAAAAATACGATTGTTGTGTCGCGTCGAAATCGATAGTTATTTGCACAGACTTTTACAAGTCTACTTCATTATAAGTCTGTGGTCGATTTGTATCGGTAACGACAATCGAAACGGGAGATGATAAAAAAAAGAGAAATATAAACTTACGATTACGTCGAGGGCGAAAATAGAGGAAAGGCCCCTATTATGAGATCGTTTTGGGTAAGTGCTAGAAATCTATGAGCAGAATTTAAAAAAAATAATAGGTCATTTTGAAAGGAATTTAATAAGCTTTAAGATGATGTTATATCAAATTTAATTCAAATTCCATTTTTTTTTTAATTGAAGAAATGTAAAAAGTGAGGAAAAATCGCAAAGGTAAAAAATTATGCTCCTAATATGAGATGCCTCGAGAAATCGGTAATAAATCGCAAAGTATATCAGTATTGTAACTGAAAAGCTTTATTTAATGTTTCTTAAATATCAACAAACATAGCCAGGATGCGCGAAAAATGAGTATGCGATACATTATACCCAGAATTCGTCTTCAAATAAAATTAAGGATCGCAGAAATGAACACTCGACGTTCATTCCGGTTGTCCTTTTTATTATTATACAATAACATTTATACTTTAGCAACGATTTTCACTTCGACATGGGAGCATGGGTTGTTTCATATTAGAAATACCCTAGGTATCTCATATTACGAT
>NW_017305310.1:292667-308545 GCF_001594115.1 Trachymyrmex septentrionalis
TCGACATGGGTTGTTTCATATTAGAAATACCCTAGGTATCTCATATTACGATTTCCACGCCTTATGGTTTTACGATCGTCAAATCTAACTTCTGTAATTAAGCAATTCAACATATCCCGTATTTTTCTACTAGTACGAACTTACTCTATCACTACATGAAGAATTTATTGCCAAATATTAATTTATTTTTTTTTATTAAATAGTAAACAAGGTTTAAAGGCTCATCTCAATGAACTTGAAGACATCCAATATCTAAAATCTTTTTTTACAATGACTACAGGCAGGATCTAATGAATTTTCTACTAAATATTTTTCAATCCAAGAGCAAATTCATGATGGAAACAATAGATAGCGTCTGTTAGTTTAGTAGAAACGCCGCCATCTCATATTAGACGTCTGTCTCGTAATAGGAGGCTTTCCTCTATATATTCGCGTAGATTGTGATAAAATTTTTTTAACCTGATTGTATAACGTAGTTGTGAGAATTTATTTATTATTATTTTGCAAATTTTTATAACTACATTATACGTATTAGTTGAATTATTGATTATAAAAAAAAAGCAGTTGATAAAAAAAAAAGCAGTTTCGAATATCGCGAAGATGTTTTGATTATAATTTCGTTAGTTTCTAACGAATAACATGAACAATCGTTTTCACTCTTCCAAGTACTTTTAGCATTCGTGACTAGTAAATTCTTGCTGCGTCAGGATCAGAAGTTCCGTGAGAAGTTTGAACGAGCGTGTCTGTGAAGGGAAGAGTTTCGGGTTTTAAGGTGAAATAGATGGATCGTTTATTCGTTATTATACGCGACGCTTGCTTTCGTGGGACCCGACAACAAGTGTGAAGTGACTGCTGCAAAGGATAAATGCAGAGAGACGCCGCACGAAGTGAGTGACTCGCTCGTTAGCTTAAGTTCACCGAGTTTGTTTCGCGTCGCTGCTCTTCTAGACACGCACGTCTTTCGCGCACGTCCGTCATTCATTTCAGACAGGTCCAGACGTTGCGCGTCGCGTAACTTTGAAAACTTTCGCATTCGTCGCACTTAAAGAATACACGTACACTTGGCGAGCGTCGGAGGTGATACATAGCTACAGAGGTGGCAATAAAAGCTGATTTATTTCTTGCGAAATAACGTCGATGGCGCGAGCATTCAGCGTTCCGGGGGAAGCCATCGGCGCCGTTTTCTTTCGACACTTTTCCCCCAGAGTCGGGTATCCAAGTTGTATTTATGTCGCTAGATTTGCAGTAGTTTTCGAATAATCTCCCCTAGAAATGGTCAGCGGAGCTCTCAAAGGCGAGGGACAGAAAAAGTCTCGGGACGCGCTGTGTAATAGGAATTCGAAAGGTCTGGATTCTACAGTTACACGAAAGAGGAGGAACCATAGTGCGCGACGGGAGTGGGATGTTTGCAACTCAGGATCAATACCGCGTAGTTCCTGGCTACGGTCATGAAATCATTGACCGTATCCCGGTGTCTCACCCTTAGTCAGACCTTAGTGGTCTGTCGGTTCGTCATTCGGTCGATCTTAAATCGACGTATGCCATACGATGATTCTTCTCCCGAAAGTTTCTTCGATTTCTGCTGGATCCGCTGTTTTCGACATCCCAAAATCTGTTGTGGCTCGCCAACTATTCTTTCTTTACTCCATTCGACAATCATTTCCGAGCGTTAATCTTTGTCGAAGCTGTTCAGCGATTCAGCTATTTTTTGTACACAAATGAAGGAAGTGACCTAGTGACTTTTCTTCATTCGTCCTTGCTGATATGAGGCCGATGTTGTAACATTTAATAGATACAACCAGTTAACACAGTTATTTCTTCCTCTTCATTTATCTCGTTCTCTCAGGACACTTATTCGCGTTCGCTTCGATCCAACTTTGTGACACTTGCGTCTTCGACGGCCATAAAACTTCTCTAGAGACCATTCTGGAAGCTCTAAAGTCTACGGGGACCGGAGAACTCTGATCCTGCTTAAAATTCGCACATACATAAATTCGAATTAAACACGCTCGTTCTCTTCCGAATAAATATTCAAGTTGCGTCATAAACTCGAATAAAAGGATAGTATCTCATCGAAATCGGTCGTTGGTTACTCTTTTGTTCTTATTACTTTCCTGAGAGAGACTCGAAGAGGTTCTCTGTTGAGCCTACAAGTACCCTTTCGTAGGAGACGACGAACCTGGTCATCCTTTCACCCGTCTCGAGGGTCTCCAACACAAATGTCGACGAACCCTCGATCAGCGTGCCCCCCCCCCCCTCCATTGCCATTTCTTTGCCACCCTTTGCTTTTTTTCTTCTTAGGATGTTCTTTTGGTCCCATCAAGACGCGCTCGCTCCTCATAGTCGACGTTACACAAATTAGCGATCTTTATACGATCCTCTTCTCTTTAAGTCTGCCGAGAAGGGACGGGCGGCAGGGGGTGGGTGGGATCAATGGCGCAGCTGACGAGTGTTCGGTTGCGCGTGCGCGCAGACAATTCTATCGACCGTCGCTGCAGCATAGACACGGCCTACCCCTTCCAACCCCACCGAGGCCAGGCTGATCTCTATACCGGGACGCGGGGGTGGCTCGGCTCGCGACGGGTTACACGGGCGCTGGTGGCAGCTGAGGGACGCAAGAGGGTGACATGCGGTACTGGCGGCGGCAGCTGGTGGCGCTGCAGCATTCTGCGGCCTTGACTCTGCGCTCGCTAACTTTCCCCGATGATCCACGGTAGACACCCTGGCGACACCGCCAGACAACTCGACGGCCTCTCTCCCTCTTGTCTTCCTCGTTTCCTGCTTTCCTTCTTCGTCTCTATACCCCGGATTCTTTCGCCAGGGACTTAGCACCCTAGTGCCGTGGAACTGCCTGTGATACTCATAACCCATTTTACACTTGAAGAAGAAATGTCCTATCGAAGGGATGCGCGTGTAGTATGCCGCCCCATAATCCTATCGGACTAACAAGTAAGGTATCGATAAAAGTGGCAGTTTCCGAACGATACGTACGAGTACGATATTCTTCTCAATTTTTGCATACTAGCTTTCTAATAATATTATGTGAAATATTCACTATGCGTGAAATAGTGAAAAATAAATTTGAAAAAGGGGAATTGATTACTTGAAAGAACTCCATTTTTCCTAGTCCCGATGGGGTTAGTGTGTTCCAGAAAGAGAGAGGGGTGGGGGAACACACGTAGCACGAAGGCAGGTGAAAAATCTCAGTAGAATTGACCCTGAGGAGGAGAGTGAACGAACCGAACCGTACCTACTCTCATAATTAATTCTCACACGAAATTGATTTCCAGTCCACGTCCGTCGCGATAAAAGATTAATAGTTGCCGTCTACGCTGTTATATTAACTTTACACGGGTAGTAGCTGTAGTACTCTCTTCAGTCCCTTTCAACCCGGCGCAGTTTCTTGCGCGTCTGTAACATGATAAATCGCTTTATCTATCTCTCGTAGCGTCTCGTCTGGCGCGGCCGCGTGGATGGCACGGGAGGAAAATGAAAGTCGGAAAAATGGTACGCGGCGGCGCGGCGAGAAAGGGCGAGTCGTAACCTTTGGAACGGCAAGATATACCGGATTATGATGAGGTATTTTCCCGAGAGACGCTGAAACACAGTCTTTGAACTTGGACCGAACTAAGGAAAGGAGAGAGAGAGAGAAGACGCAGAGTTTCACCGGGAACAGACCGAAACCTACTAAAGCTCTTCGAGCTGTGGTGGCCCGACTTAAGATCTTCTTGTCTTCCTCTTTTCAACACGCTCGCAACACACCATCTACGCGCTTTGTGCACTCGAACGTTTTCAACGTACCCGACAATCGAGAGATGTAACACAGAGCAGGGGATGGGGAACAGAGGGAGGACGACGCGGCTGTCGCGAAAAGGTGTATTTTACGACAGATCTTCTTTCTCGACACGCGCGCATTTTTAAGTAAACTCGGCGATAGCGAGAGCGAGGAACGGCAAGGGGTGTGTCCTATCGCGTTTTACACGAGGCTGCTTTTCGCACAGATCTTTTCTCCCTGTACCATCGTTACGCAATCTTGCGGAAAGAGAAATAACGACTCCTTTCTGCGCGCGCTCGTCTTCGCTTTATTCCGGCTTCCCCGGCCGTTACGATCTATCATTTTAACATTGAGTTTGATACGCGACGAAACTCTAACTCTGATGTATTAGCATTTGGCAAAGCAGAATAAAACTGCTGACATTGGGAACAATACACACACACTGTACATGTTATATATATATTCTATGTATATTTTTCTATAACAACATACATTTCATAAATTTTAAATAGTGAAATAAGTAATTAAATAGTATTCGTGCGTACTCCTTTCACCTTTTCTCTACTATTGTTCTCTGCAAAAATCCACCACCGCTTTACTATGCTTATATAACATAGATAGCGCACAGGATTGATTGCAATCTATTGATTGTGTGTAACATAAAAAGAGAATAAGAATCTTTTTATTTTTACTTTCTCGTAGGATTCATTGACAATCATGTCTACAGACATGACAAGAACATTTTTCTACTCTTTGTTACTTATTACTGTCGACGACAACTTCGTGGCGCGATGTGCGTTGTAATCAACGGACCATCCTCCCAGCAATTTTAACCTTTTGTAGGTAAACGTTCCGTATATGTGAAAATCAGACAGGCAACGGTTAATCGTCACCGTTGTCGTTTTTCTTTCGTCTTTCGCACCGACTATGATGACTGTCCTCGTCGCGTTCTCGTCGGCGGACCGCCAACGACTACCGTCGCTATCATCGAGCAGACAATAGAGTGATTAGGACACAATGTTCTCTCGTCTTTCTTCCCCGCACTCCCCTCGAGTTGCCGCGCGTTGCTCATCCGCGGGGACATACGTGTCGTGTGCATCTACCGACACACTTAAACGGGTACGCACGCACCCTTCCTGTACGCCGGTGTGCGTAGAGGCAACGCGGCGCTGTTCTCCTCCTGCATTTCAATGAACGCCGTTCTCCTCCGTAGAGTACCGGAAACCATTGCACGGCTCTGGTCTCTGTCTCAGTTTGTTACCGCGGTTTGTAGTGGGCAGGAGGGGAGTATTGTGGCGCGCGACTGCGAGACCGTCAACCGCGCATTAAGTTGATGTATGAGCTCCGGACCCGAGACACTGTCTGGCACTGATGGTCTCTTCCCTTTACGGTACTCGACCGCGAGGGGAAAGCCCTGAGAAAGTTTACACCTATCTTTTTTTCTAACCTCGGACATCGGTACTTCTCTCCTGTCGATGGGCGAGTATTGTCTGATAACTGATAAGACTAATTAACGACGTTGTCGAAATTTTGATGAAATACCTATCGTCTGGATAATATGTTTTCAATTTCTCAATGTTTCTGCACTCTATCATAAAAAATGTCCTCCAGTTGCTGGACATGGAAAAGAAATGTTGTGCTGGCTACAGCTAATTCCGATTAGCTGAAATTGCATTAGCTACTATAGCTATGAAATTGTCTGTTACACAGAAGACGGAAGTTTGCTAATACATACAAAGGTTTGCTGCAATGATCGATAGATCGACATAGATAACAGCAAAATGCTTGTCTGTTACAATGATAATATTTAGACCTCACAGCTAATGAAAATTGGACCTCGCAGATACGACGTTAGGGGTATCCACATGTTACGATTGAAATTTAGTTAGCACACGCAAATTTTTGCTGCTGCAACTAATCTTTTTTTTCCGCGTAATTCATATCTATTGCAGTCAGTTTTTTTTTAAATGATCGATTAAAAAGTTATACGCGTGTATAACTCATTCGGTAAGATTTAAAAGACGAGTTATTATCTTCCCTAAAGATAGGAAATAGGAAGCAACCATGTAATTGATCATGAAACAGTTACATTATCGTTACTTCCTGAACATTGCTTTCGAAGATTTCTCAGCTATATAGAAAGTTAATTTCATTTAATATAGGGGTCATTAGAAATTACATGAACGTTATTTTCTCTCGCGACGAGAAAGAGAGAGAAAGAATGGACTTTTTAATCGTTTATGCGTAGCGCTCTTCCTGTCGAGAACATCCGAGTAAAGAGGGCTTCCGCAGCGGGACTCGTGCGCCACGTGTGCGTCTTGTAAAAATGGCGAGAGTCCCGTCAGTGAAAATCGTCATTTGCAAGAGTTACGACCGGGACCCGCGTCAAAGGGCCGCCGGCTAATCAGCTCCCCAAACACAGAGGCCGGAGCTAATCTTTCCCAGCTCATCAGCGACGCTCTCGTCGTGTGAGAGAGCAGCGGGAAAGCGACGAAGAGGGAGAGGGTGTCACGTCCCTTGATGTACGACGTTTGATGGAAGATAGACTGCTGCATATATATATGTATGTGCTGCGTAGTACTGGAATCAGCACAAATATCGCGCTGAAGGAACGAATGAAGGAACCCTTACTCACTTGTTACGAAAACATGAAAATTTTGGAAAATCGCAAACGAATATATATTTGCAACAATGCGAAATAAGACGTGTTGAGTAAAAAAGTCTAGATTAAATGGATAATATGCTTCGATAGACGACCTCGCTGTGTGATTCGCGTTGTGATTTCATAACGAAAACGTAGATAAACTGCGCGCGCTCTCCTTCTCTCTCTTTCTTCAATGAAGAGGATCGTAAAGCCTCCCTTAAAATTACTGTCTAGGGAAATGCGTGACGGCGGTCCGCACGGAGGGCCGTTGGCATATATGAGAAATCGGATTTTCGTTCCTCGTAAAGTCGGAGTGGAGGTAAATCGTCCTCGTTGCCTCGTTCTCGTTTCGGATTCTCCGCGTGTTGTATTGTGCCTTGCACGAGCGAGCGAGACGGGCGTTTCGAATGGAGTGGAAAGAAGCGTCACGTCCGGCCGGACTGGACGAGTAGAAGGATTGTCTCGGGATTTCAGTAGTTCCCCGGGGCCGATCACACACGCGACGCACCGACAAGTTCTTCCCCCGGACGACTGCGGCATCTCCTAAATAAAGTCCGAGCAGATAGCATCACGCGCATCCGGCGATCCAACCTCGGGATAGGTATTCAATTTTCGTCTTGCATGCTCGCTAGTAATCCAGCCAAACTGAATAATTGAATCGAAAAATTGCCTTCTTCCCTCCATCTGTGGCCGCTATAACGCGATCGCAGGATGAAGATAGGAGAAGAAGATAATAAATAGACACTTATGCTATTGGAAGGAAAAGAATTTTATATTAATACAGCGAGGAATAATTACATTTTCGTAAATTATTCATTCCCAAATGTCTAAACTTATAATGGGTGCTTTCCAGCGAGAACACAGAGTCGTTGGACATTGTGTAACACAGTGAATCGTTTCATTCTCGTTTAACGTAGGCAAACAATAAGGATGTAATTATTCACTGTGTTACACCGTGTCTGATTGTGTCCTTGCTGAAAAGCACCCAAAGACAAAGTCCCTAGTCTTAACCGTTACGATGTAAGAAAACCCGGTGTGACATTTACGCATAATATGGCGGTCCAATAATACGACAGTCAAATGAAATTTTTCCCCAGAATCTTTTTATATTATAATTTTAAGATACATAATAGAGTATCCTGCACGTATAATGGAAAGTAAAAGGTCGAAGTCAGGACGAATCTTTTATGTTTCAACGTTCCAGCTATGGCTATGGCTATTGGCAAGCTTCAAGTTGATAGGAAGCGAAAGATAGCGCGAGGCTAGACACGCGAAGAACACACGGTGCGCGTTCTCGCTACTTTTCGTCGAGCCACTTACTTTCGCCAGCCTACGGCTTCTCTCTGAAATCTCGCTCCCAACGGCTTTGTGTCGAGGTAGCGAGAGACGTTGCCCTGCTTTTCGTCTCGACGTTTCGATCCACCGCCACGTTGAACTCCACCATCTACTATGCGACGCGGAACGTGGGCCTCCTCCCACAAATTCGTCGATCTATCATCGGGCGAACCTCGTTGACTTTATCCGATCCACCCGTTCTCTACGTCTCTATCGCGTTTTCTTGGCATACCATAATGAAGATTTATAGAAGGTTTAGGGGGAGGGAAGAGAACGCGTAGCGGATCATCGAGATGGCTTATTGCCGTTCTCGAAAAGTTTCCTAGGTTATCACTCTGTCTTCTTTTCACCACCTTCACTCGACGTCGTCCTGTGGGAAACGAGGCGGGAAAGACATCACCGCAGGACATCACCGAGTATATTAAACTTTTTGTAAAGCTTGGTAAGAGGGATCGTATTATCAGGAGACACGATAGTGTTTTTTCGGCGCTAATATTAAAATGTTTCCATCCGTGCGTCGTGTGTCTGTTTACCTTCCAATTCACAACGAAGGAACCTACATATCTTTTTTATTTCTTAACCGGCGGCGTTTTGGGGTAAATGTCTGCATCTCGGCGTGAGATATTGTACGGTTTTGCAGTAAATAACTGGTGTATCTACTACGTGAGTAGAGACATCTTCACGATCGTAATTGGTAGACTGTTCTGTTGCCAGAGAAAAGATGTTACTGTAAGTTATCACTTGACAGCACTGCATTCTTGGCGATTAATAGGAGCGATAGGTCTCAGAGTAATAGGGATTAGAGTAAATGTAGTGCGGTTATATCACCTGATAATTTTCTCTTAAGCACTGTGTTTGAGATTACCAGATTACCGCGTATAGTTTCCTTTTTCACTTGATTCTCGTTATTTCATGGCTGTAATAATCGCATTGTAATAATGTGTTATGATCAATTGTTGGAAAGTGAAGAAATTTGTTACACGAACTTTATGAACTCTGCACGATGTACTTTTGTAGATTTTTAACAAATTCACATTTCAGCAAACATTTTTATCGAACGTTTCTCTTCAAACATGTATTTAACCTTCGACTACAGTAATGGATTCGAAGCGAAAATTTTATATTGTACAATCTGTGTGATTCCTACTACGAGGTCCTAAAGTGTAGGTAAAAATACTTTGAACTTTATTAATCGACGATAAGGCGAAAGTACACTTTCGTGCATTCTGCACTTGAAAGAAGAAACTCGGGTGTTCCTGTTTGAATTTATAACTTGGTGTACTTTTCATAGTTGTTAATTGAAGGTTTATTAGGCGAGCAAGAAAGGTGACACATATGTAGCAATTGTAACTTATCAGAAGTATCAAGAAATATTTAATATAAAATCGCGTTTGAGACGCGGATCGATATCCCGATATGATTTGATGACATTTATCGTTACGGTGGTGGTGGCCATTTCACAGGCAAATCGCGAATCAAGCGACAACGTTGATGTTTTCGTCTACAACGATTAGATATCTCGCTGGCCATTGAATTTCACGATCACGTCGTGGATTCTCTCGAAGGATCTCCGTGCCCTTCCAACACGGACGACATAAATTTCCATTATCGGACGGGCTTGTATCCGGCCTAGACGCGGTTATTGTCCGCGTTAAGTTTCTACGGCACCTCCGTTCTGAACTTCTTGAGAATGGATCGCGCAGCTGCATCTACATACATCTTTCCTACACATTTATCTCGTTCGCGCAAGAATTATTGCCGTTCGCAGTGCGACCGTTGGACGAATCTGTTCGGAGAATAAATTTCAGCAAATATTTTTGCACTAAATCTATTTTTTTTTTTATTCGTACATTTGCATCTGCAAGATCTTGGAGACACAATGTTAGACATGTATAAAGAAATTATGTCGGGACATTCGTTAATTTTTCTACTTTGTGAATGAACTCGGGCAATGAATGTGCTCCGCGAGTTGAATGTTAGAAGATCCATCGAAGATCGATACGAACTTATCTCTGCTTGCGGGTAGCTCCGTTTCTTCGGGGCCTCGATATCGCGATAATAATCACCCCTTTTGTCCAGCGAACTTGAGCGAGAGATGCGCGGATATCTCGCGGGAGATAATCTCAGGATACGGTCGGCTCGACCACTTTCACAGGCGTAAGTCGAGCCTTAAGTCGCTTTTAATCGAGTTCTCATGCCATGTAAGTCGAAGGGGGAATGCCGTGGCACGTAGCACGCAGGTTTTCTGGGCGATCTGACTGGAGAGGAGGTTGCGTATTTCTGCTTTATATGCAAACGACGGGAACGACGGCGTCGCTTCCCGGGTCTTAAGGCGTTAAGTAATTGCGCGGAGTAATCCCGGATATGGGTTATCGTATGGCTTATCAGCGAAATCGCCGGTGTTACGCCTTGATCCTTTCAAACGTAATCGTAAATCTCTAAAGGGGAGCGTTGATAGTTTGTAGAAAATATATGATTCGGGCAATCCGTTATACGTGTATTCAATCTTGCCGACGATTGCGATTGCGAACATATTTACCGCTACGCTATTAAAAGATTAAAAGACGGTAAATCGGATAATCTGGTGAAATTACATTTCACGTAACGGATGTCAACATAACGGAATGGTATTTTGAATGCGAATTAGGAACACTTATCTCAAACTTTATTGCATAAAACATGCAAATGTATATGTAGTGTATATTAATATGTGTATTAATTCTTTCTACACATTTATATTCATTTTCTTTATGATATATATTCATTATTAATATCTATATATTTGTAGTGTACACATTAGTTATCTAACATATAAGTTGTCTTTAGCGAACATTTCAACGGACAACTCTTTGCACGTTATTGCAATATTTGTCTAGATGTTTTTGCGAACGAGGCGCAAACGGAAATTTCATTAGCGAAATCCTTGATCCACTTGAAAAGTTAAATGACGAATAAGATTTCGTTATCTCTCAATTTAACTTGGGTTCAAGGCATCACGCCTTTTCTATGGAATAAACGGATCTCGGGGCAAAATTCTCCGCGTTGAGGAAAAAGGTGGATATTAAAGAGTACCAGGATGTAACGGGCTCTACGGTCAGGTTGAAAAACTGCCCTCACTACGGTAGTTAATCCCAAAAAGGTCCCGGTCGTGTCGTCAGCTATCCACGGCACACTCCCGTGGGATAACCTCCTGGTAATCGTGGCGTTTTGTCACTTTTCACGTCGTGAAACGAGAAGCGAGTGGCTCAAAGAAGCTCATACAGAGGTGGGGAAGGCCGCGGTTACCATATTGTGACGCACGCGTAAACGAGTGTGCTGCAAAGTCTCCTTTCTGCTTAAATAAAGATTTGTAGATTTTTTTTATCTAAGTTACACGACGTAGATAGTCGTGAGAATATCATGCAAAGAAATGTGCAAATTTATTCATCGATATCAACACGGAGAAAAGAAACGATTAGTTGCCACAGGTAAAAATTAGGTTTGGCAGCTAATTCAGTAGCATTTTTTTAGTTTTGATGACTTTTAACGTTTTTATGCTTCTTTATGTTCTCACTAGAACAATGAGAAATTTTCGCAATCGGTCAACCAATCGTTCGACGAGCAATTTTCCGTTTATCTGTTTTAACACTCATCTAATTATGTAACGAAACAGTCGCTTTCCTCAATCCTTGAATAATATTTTTTACTGCGCCGGAATTTTTTTCGTACGTCTGAGGAGGACCTAAATACAAGGTCGAACTTTGTTATTGTCGCACTTTGAACATTAAGAGTCCTGTTATTTCAAGGTTTTTCTTCCAAATATTATCATTGTAACAGATAAGCATTTTGCTATTATGTCGATGTATTTATCGTTGCAGCAAACATTTTCCGTGTAGCAGACAATTTGGTAGCAAGTATAGTTTCAGCAAACCATATTTAGTTGTGGTAGAGACAATTTTCTTTTACACGGACATATCCAATAACTATATACGACAACTAACATCATGTTGCTAAATAAATTGATCTGTAGCAGACACGCATACTTTACTATCTTGTCCTTATATTAGATACAGCAGAAAATCCTCTGTGTATGTATTAACAAATTTCATAGCTATAGTAACTGATGCAATTTTAGCTAATCAGAATTAGCTAAAAAATTAGCCAGAGACATTTTTTCCCCGTGAAATTATGTACACGAAGAACAGAAGACGAAATATTGTTTTCGATTGCATCATTTGAAATTGTAATTATCACAACACTGACTATTAATATGACCCTTTTAGCTCAGTGTTAATGAAAAAAAAAAAAACATCGATTTTATCGTAGGAATTTATTTACAGATATACGCACTAGAAAAATAAACGCCGGATATATAAGAGAATCGAGACCAAAGAAATTTGCATTGGCGCCCAAGGTTCCTTCGTTCAGATATGTTAGTTTTCCGGTGAGTCATACTTAAACGCGAGCAGGTCGCGATCATTACTGACATTTAATGCAATCTGCTCTCACGCATCTACCGCGCCATATATCGACGGAGTGTATTTTAGAGTCGCGTGCCCGGAAACATTGTCGCAGGTCAGTCAGACGCGACATGAATCACGTCGGGCACGTTCACTGCCAAGGAATTGTTCGGTTGCCCGCCAGACACGTACAAATACTTCGCCTTAGGTTTCGTGCGAGATACTGTTACTACACACGGGGCATTGCCGAGTATAATTAGCATAACATAACATGGAAACTTTATCCTCCGTTTAATGTTTCTTTCCGTAAATAGTCTCAAAGGTGGAGCGCGCATATACAGAGAGAGGTACGAAAAAAAAAAAGATTATTATTTCAGTTAATATTTCAGTTAGATTTTAGAGCGATTTAAAAAAAACGTACAGGTATCGAAAATAAATTCTTTTTATTTTTCACTTTGTCATTTTTTACAGAATTTTCTTTACGGTTCTTTTTTTTAACGATATCATATAAATGTAATAAAATTCTTAAATTGTCATTGTAAAATGTCTGTAAAATCTGTTCTTTTTTTGCCATGTGACATGCGGATATAATCGATAACAGACTATAAAGCTGGTGATAAAGAACAGAAACGAATTCATACATATCAACACAGTTCTATTTCCTCCAACAATAATTTTATCAGAACTTTATTTATGACTATTTTATCAGGATAAAATAGTCATAATGTCATATATTTGTAATGGACGGAAACATTTATTGTACGTCGCAATATACTCTCGATAATATTGACGCATTATTTCTTTTCCTGCAAATACGATTCTTACTCATTATTAGTGCCCATTGTGAGCAGGAAGCGACATGGTTGGTCCGAGTCGTTCTATATAATTATGCGATAAAAAGTATGGCTGATCCTCAGGTGCGCGGCACAGGTATCGAGAGATATTTATCTAGATCTCCATACCCTATATTTCGTACTTACGCGATAAGCTGTCTCTTATGGGTTGCGAGCGTATTGCCTGGGACAATATCGCGATACGACAGACGGAAGGAACGTGCTTCCTAGGGCCTGGGGGGGGCTATTCAATTACAGCTAACCGACGGCTTTGCTTCCTTTACAGACGAGAATTGCGAGACGAGACATACGGTTCTCCCGCATGTCGGTCGCCGATAGGCCGCCTCTTTATCGGGCCTCGCCAAGCTCGCGAAATACCGTGTTTCGCACACATAGCGCTCTACGCATGCGGGAGAACCTGTTTATAAGACGAAAACAAAGGCGCGAGAAGTATTTTCCAAGCGCCACATTACCCTGCTATCTTTCATCGGTAGCTGTAAAAATGTTTGGCATGTCTACGGCTCGCTATAATATATATATGTGTATATATATATATATATGTGTATATATACGTGTATATATATACACGGTTTCGATGATTTATTTTTAGAAAGCTCGCATAGAAAGTCAGAAACTGTGAAAATTACGTAACAAAATGCAGCTATGGAGGAAGTAAAAATGTTTCGTGTAAAATACTTGGTATCTTCTATCAGAGCTAAAAAAATAATCCTTTCGCCGGAACGTCTTTCGAAACGACACGTTTCTCACTTCGCGTTCTTTAACCGACGATTGCAAAAACATCGTGGCCATAAAGTACGGAACTCCGGGTCTTTTCGGACGCAGATTTGTGCTTGGGGATACGATGCACGAGGCGAAAGTTGCAACACGACTCATAAATCTCCCCCACGAATGAGGGGGAGAGAGAGAGAGGACTCTTGTGCTTTCGTGTAAATACCGCGGGGCCATTAAAACTTTTCGCGTACTTAACCGGAATTTATTTCGACTTTAGCGTGCGCCTGTGTCCAGCCGTAAGAGCAGCGTGCGTTATACTACGTTGGAACGCTCCCTTGCGGTGGATTCAAACTTTCGGGGATACATCCGGCGGATTTGTGAAGATCTCGACAATAGCCGACGAAAGTATTCCTGCGCAGCAGCCGTTTCTCTCCCGCTCTTGCACGAATTCGCGCGGACCACCGTTCTCCCTATTGAAAAGCTCTAACCTCGTCGAAAGTTTCCGAGGTTTTCGTTAATTATCGAGCTCTACGCACCCTCGCGAGCGAGTATAAATCGCCGAGCGAGTAGTCGACGGCGATGCTTATCGCCGGCTTAAAGGATTTACTTACGCAAACTGTAATTCATGAAACGCGCGGTTAGAGTCTAATCTGCGAAAATATCTCTAATACTTCTAAGCGGGGTCTGCCTAGTCTTGTTAATTTTGCCGAGTTAATTAGAGTCGCCTCTTGGAAGGTCTGAAAACCAAATAGCCCACAGTGCGCGTATCATTAAAGTGATATATCTCGTCTCATTTAACCGCGTTCAATTGTTTTCCATTGCGTAATGCGTTATACGGCGAAAATCCTACGTCCGGATACAATTTTTATTCGCCGAGCTTACAAATTACTTTAGTAATATATTTGCGAGGAGAGAAGCATTCATCGCACTTTCATTAAAGTAATATCATAATAGGTGGCTTTTGATGTCGCGGCGTGTGATAATATAAAACGTTGCGAGTGTTATTAACTGTCTTGAATGCACGTTCGCACATGTGAAAATGACCGAGTCCGACCTCTATCTGTTAATTACCCGACTGTACCCGACGGACGAGAAGTGGGTGGCGATTATTCGCGTGAAGGAAAACATGGACGGAGTCCCGTGAGTGCTACAATCTCGATAAATTATCACGAGGATAGCGGCGGCTCCTCTTAATATCGCGATGCTCCCGAATTAGAATCCCGCTTTCTATTTCATCGCGCAGTGCCTCCTATCTGTCGACTTTTAGACGTTGAAATTTCGGGGGATTTCAAGCACTGCGGACAGAACAAGTCAAAGTAACCTTACTTGAATGCAGAATAATTCAAATGATTGAATTTCTTAATGACGTAGCCAGTGGATTTTATTTTTATAGGATACTTTCCAGCAACGTAGATGAATACTATGGGCAGTATTCATTATCCTTTCTTATTTTAAACTCTTATTTTAAAGACTCAAGACGTTAATACAGCCCTCTAGGGTTTGGTTTGACATCCTTAAGACTGTATACTTGAGATAATCTCAAATATAAGAATAGACTACGAATACCGGCCCGTGTGTCATCGATTCGAAAAATCGCGCTCTTTAGAAGACGAAACTCGTCGAATTGTAAATTCTTATTTCTAAGCGGATAAATTACGGCCTCCTTACGTACGTTTTGAATAAACATTCGCTATAATAAGAAAAAGAGGAGGTACGATAGTCTCACGTGAAATGGTAAAATCGGTTTCGATAAGTGTCGGTCAGTCGGTAAAACCAATTAGGTTTTCGTCATCGTGCAATTGCAACTACGAGGTAGCCTTCCAGCCCGATTAATTTAATTACACGCTTGACGCGTGACCTCGAAGCGAATAATAACGCGCGCGCGCGCGTTTATTATCTTTTATTTATGTAAGCAACAGGTAACTTCAGTAAGAAACGGGAAGGTCTTACCGCGGGGGAATGCTCTTCATCGCGCACTGATCTTCACACGTCGTCGACGTGATAATGTCGACCGAGGTGATCGCGATAAGAACAGCATCATGACTGAAGCTGCTGCGACCTTGTTGTACGTTCCTTG
Organism: Trachymyrmex septentrionalis; assembly: GCF_001594115.1. Taxonomy (NCBI): domain Eukaryota; kingdom Metazoa; phylum Arthropoda; class Insecta; order Hymenoptera; family Formicidae; genus Trachymyrmex; species Trachymyrmex septentrionalis. Next base: position 308,503 of record NW_017305310.1, read on the forward strand.
CACGTATCGGGGCATGAGAGTGCATTATATTTATATATATATA
>NW_017305310.1:308579-338055 GCF_001594115.1 Trachymyrmex septentrionalis
TCTCTCTCTCTCTCTCTCTCGCCCTCCCTCCCTCCTCGACCCCGAGGTTCCCGAGGGGATCACAATTGGATGTTAATGACAGCGTTTGTCGTAAGGCCAGTGAAATCTAATAGGATCCATTGCTCTCCTCCCGAAGCTATTACCGTGGGACACTCGTGTGTGACCAAATATACAATCGAGCGACGCCTGCGAAATTGATGATAGCGGGAATTCGCGCTGCGTTTCGGAAAGTAACAAAGAACAATATAAATCACGCCAGCGTCGAGCACACTGCGTCACGTTGCACTGTAATAAACGCCTACATCGAAGCAAGTTTAATCTCCTCGTCACGCGCAACGTTTTCCACCGTTCCGACGCGGAGTATCTCGTTACGGGACACGTGATACAGCCAAGTGTATTGCGTCTAATTTTTCATTATGCGCGCGAAAGAGGCGCACCGGCGCGCACATTCGCGAGGCCATTCCACGAATGGCTTATCTCAGTTGCGTTTTCTTTCACGCCCCGATTGCGAATTCCACATTCACATCTCCGTAGGAGATCTTTACGTGCTCTCGGCAATCGGGGGTCCAGCAGTTGTTTCTATCGAAAGGTATCTCGGGATAGATAAAACGGCGCATTTCCAGTTCCCCCGGCGAAAGTTCCCTTTCGCGCCGCTTGACGTATCGTCACTCATCGAATGCGACTACGCGACTACCCTCGGCGTGCGTCGTCCGGTAAAGTCTTCTGGTTGGCCGATAAATGGCGGCCGGATCCGCGTGCACTTGCACCGAACGCGCATAATCAGTCAATGACCGCGCTGTTACTTCTGCGCGTCAGGGGTCGGCTCGGCGATACGTGCCGGTAACGTTCAGCTAGGTGAGTAATATCGGGGCGCTCTCTCTATGCACCGCGGCAGCACTTATTTACCGGCTCTATTCTTACACACGTCGGCGCATACCCGACGAGAATAGGCGTCCCGCGTACGACTATGCGTGTGACTAAGCACGCTCTCTCTCTCACGATACTTTATTTTTCATATCGGGTGTCTTTCATTCGTATTGCCGTATTGTTAACCGTTGATGCCGGAAAGGGAGTCGCTGGATGTAAGACGCGGATACGTTGCGAGTATACGTGTCACTCGCGGTGCTTTTCTAACCACTGACACTGTGAATAGAATTTGACAAACGTGAACACGATAAGGTTTTGCAATTTATTTGATAATCTGCAAATTTAACAGGTGGCAAAAAAGGTAATGAAATAATGAGTAAATTAATAGAATCTTTTTTTTTTCTTTCTTTTCTTTAATTTATATTAAATACAGTTTACGTGAAAAGTGTATTTATTTTCAAGTTTATTTTGAGGTTTAAATTATTGAAATCAATCGTGAAATGCAATTATCACGATTAGTTGAATGGCATTTCTGGTACGATCTTTAAACTGTAGTTAGCTTAGCGATTTAATTTGATAAAGCACGATGACTATGATTATCCCATCTGACTGTGAACCAAACGATCCTTCCGCGTCGATTAAACTCCGTCTTGTCGCCTCGATCTATATCAAGATTCAACTAGCAGCTGTCCGTAACTAGCAGCTCTCTGTGCGCATGTTGTAATCACTGGGCAGTAAAATGTTATCTTTCGTTAAGGAGTCGCCGAGTCGCGACTCCTTGTTACCAAGCGGCGCGCACGGCACGCGAGCAAACGTTTTTGCGGTAGGTTAGTAATTATGGCGTTACGTATTCTCTTCACGCTACGGACCCACGCGAATGCCTCCTCCGTAAGTTGCAACCGACACGGGGCTGGACCAAGCAATGAGATTTTCGCCGTATATTATCGGGAGCGTAACAATATGCGCCGGTGACGACGTGGATGAAACGTGATCGCATTTAAGGCTCGACGGTAGTCCAAGCTCGCGATGTCCGGCGCTGCGAGATTTAGACGTGGTTGAGACACGCACCGGCCGACGATTCGTCTTGTTAACGGATGACGACGGTTGCCAACTAGCACGTCCCGATCGGTGTCGGGAGTAACTCAACATAATAGCTACAGCGACGAGCGAGCTTAATGCGTACTCGTTCTAATTTGTGTCTAAATTTAATTTTATTAGTAAACAATATGCACTTTCAGTGAGTGACGTATCTGCGTCGTCTCCGACATATCCAGCGGAACGTTGCTGCTATTTTCTTTAAGTGCAAGACGATTCATGTATTTGTACGAATTTAACATGATGTTTTTCTCTCGCAAATCTAAAAATACTGTCAAGAATTTTTGTCATTCTATTTAGAATGGAATGATATTAAAACGGTCTCATTGACTGTGTCAGAATTATTATTGTTATAATAATAGTTTTACATTTTCATTCTAAAAGTACACCGAGAGAAAAATGTTTGGTATTTGTAATTATAATTATATATTACTATAATTGTGATTATTATTGCTATAATAATAATAATAGTTACTATGTGTGTAGTTCTAGCAACAAATTTGTGTATGTATATATATATATATATATATATATATAGTTGGTTGACCTAAAATGACTATAATTGTAGTGCTATTACAACCATAAAATAGTGACTTGAATCATTTTTATGGCAATTGACTATAATTTTACAGTTACATTTTGGGGCAACTATAAATTACAAACACCAAACATTTTTCTCTCGATGTACTTTTTATAAATATCTATTTAAAATGTAACACGAATAAATTAAATATTATAATATTGATAAATAATATAAATGATAATTCGTGCAAATATTAAAACAGCGTAGAGAGATAATTTTCATTAAAAAGGTTGAACCACGAAAATTGTATGAATAAACTTCATTGATAAGTTTCTCGTTAACTTTGAATTTTTAAATAACCACGTACATTATGAAAACCGGACATCGGTTTTTCTTTCGAGCACGGATATTATCTTGATAAAATAAAGCGAAATATTTCACCGGACCGTAATCTCATAAACGCTATGTCGAGTGAGAGAAGAGGCTGCAAGTGAGAAAATTGAATTTATCTTGAGTAGCAGGTCGTATTATGACCTCCGATGCGCGCTTGAATTGGATAACGAGTTTCTGGCGCGAAGTAATTGATTCGTCCTAGAAGTCGTGACACCTCACGTCTTTAACGTAAGACAAATCGATCTCGTGGCACAAGGAGGTCGACCAATCGCGTGGACCTTTCGGTCGAGTAGCGGGCCTTGCCCTCTGATGCGATACAAGATGACGACTACGACGACGGGAAGTGACAGCCGCGCTTTTCCGTTGGCCTAGGTTAGTAATATGGTTTGTTGGCGCCGCTGATTCTATTCTTATACGCTCCCTTGCCGTACTTAGCACATCGTCATCGTGATACGCGACATGTGTAGCTTGTAGCAGAAGAAACAATCGTGCACGATTGAAAACGCTCTCTCAGGTTCATATTTATAGCCTGCTGAAGAACTCGACTGAAACTAAAGAGACATAATATCTAATAAATACGTCTTGAGAGGCAATTTGATATTCGATATAATTGTATTTGCAATTACAATTCGATTGAGGAGCTCGAATGAAATTTATCAACGTGGATATGTCAACATTGTATATGTACACGTTTTACGGTATTAAAATTAATATTTATTCAAGATTTTTTTCAAATCAAATTCATTTTAATTAGAAAAGAATTTATCAAAATTATTTTATTATTTCGTGGTCTATAATTTTCTTACGTTTTGAAGATAGTAAAATTGTGTTTTTAATAAATTATGAAAAAAGGAATACGATAAATAGTGATATTTCTTGTGACGATCACCTAATTTGATCTTTTCGATTTATCATAATTACAATTTATGATTTAATAAAATTCTAATTCTAATTCCTAATTATAATTTCTGTTTTGGATAAAAGTTTGAAGGTAATAATAATAACGACAATATAATAATTTACTTACTTTTGTTTTTTATTAAACGACAGTAAATTTTTGAACAATATAATTGAATAATTTAAAAAATGGAGCAAATAAGTCGTCACTTAAAATATTATTAGAGGAAAGAAATAATTCGCGTAATAGCGCGAAAAAATTCGTTATTAGAAATGGAACGTTCGAAATCCGTGTAATAACAATTTACTTTACAAATTAGTTTAAATACAAGGAATAGAATATGCGTAGTTTGTAGAAATTTAAGTATTTCTTCAGAGAGATTGTAAGCGTTCGGCCTTGGTGTTTGTTTTGATAGCGGCATGTTTCGACGCCGTATGCAAGGCCGTTGTATGTTGTGTTGTCATTCGTTCAGCAAGATTCGAGTCGACAGGTAATGGCGCGTGCCTGTCTGTGTCACCGTATTACCTACGTCGAAAAGCGACGTATTAAGTACAAGGCAACACCGAACATGTGTTATCACTTACGACGAATTAACTTTGTTCCGAAAGCGATTTTATCCCTTATTTAATATTGTCTTGTTGAATCAAGATACACGTTTATCGGACAAACTGTATACGATGTATTTTTAAAATTGCCTGGAAAAAAATACGTAAGCAATAGCTGTTCGTGTACACGTAACACGTCTTGCATTAACGCGGCAGAGTAAAAGAATTTTCATTATTATAAATGATAATTCATGATGTGTTTTATCAGATAAGCCAGTGTCTTGTTACTGAATAATTAGCAATTTGCACTTAAAGGGGGAAAAAAGGAATTACTATTTAAGTTGTTTGTGTGTAGTCGCGAAAAGCGCGATATGGTATTCTTTATGTTTCTGTTCACAATACTTGTAACAAATGTCGTGAGAATATTCTTGTAAATGAATAACAATAAATAAAGGGCAAGGTAAGAGTCGTCACATTTCTTTAAAAAAGAAATCACGCAATTGAAAGAATAAAATACAAATACAGAAAAGTAAGATAAAAGAAAAAAGCATAACGAAAAAAAAAAAAAAAATCATAGAAAATAATTACAAAGTCAGTGTTACAAGGTTCTTCTTCGAAATAATTCTCAAGTAAACGCGACTGATCTCGTACGATTAATAAGGCCGTTCCATGCGAAGACGGCGATATTGTCGGAGGACTAATTAAAGGAATTGCGCATTCGGAAACAGAGTAACCGTATACGTATCGATAAATGGACACCGCTTGTTGTGACCTAGGTTACTAACAATTTTATTATTACGTTACGTTCTCGAGGCGTTAAGACTCGCGGGACTCTATCAGTCAGACGTTTACTTAATGAGATTCCGAGTTGTAAGTGCGCACGTAATGAATACGTTTTCCACTGACGAGCCGGGGACACAAGTCGGCAACACACGTCGCGCGCGGCGAACGGTGTCGGTAGAGCGGTAAACTCATGCCGCCGGATAAATATACGGTATTATGTAAGTTGTTCGCGAGCCAAGAAACGAGGAGAGCCGGTATAAGGAGAGTGCGATTATTGCGATGCGCTCTGCTTGGCAGGTCCCCCGGCAAATGTCTCGGCTCTTCATTATTCCAATTGGAGATAGCGACGAAGCGATAGTGGTAAGTGAAGTAACGTTTTGCTGCATAAATCAGGTAATATCTGAACGTCTCCTCGCAAAACTCAATAGGCACGACTGTGATTTCTTTCGCACGGATGAAGATGAGCCGAGACGCAAGTCGAACCGATTCGCAAAAGTGACTGAACAAGATTGTCCCGACTTTCGCACGCGAAATCTTAATCCGTTGACCGATTGACATCGCTTTAGGCAGGACGAGAGTCATCGCGGTATGAAACGCACGCTTAAGCTCCTGGCTAACGGGAACGTAGTTCGTAGTTACGAGCCTTCGGCGTAGATCCTATCTCGTATTTTAATAGACCTCTGGATTATTTTACAATGGTGATTAATTTTCAATCGACGTCATCCCTTTTTTCCCGCCTCTGCGGTATAACTGTCAGCGCGCGCCGCGCGTTTCACGGTCGCCAAATCAACCGACTATTATCCGCCACCGTTCACGGTTTTTCCATCTTGTTCCTCGGGGTAGATCGGACCGCTACCCCACCGCCTCTGCCATTTCGTCGTATTGTTGCCGGATAAAGAGGCGGACGTGCTGCGCCGCGTTCATAGGTACATGTTTCTGTTTCTCTCTTGTGCTAACGTGTCCCTGGTGACATCCGCTCTTTTACTGGGCTGTGTTCAGATTTCGGAACAGCCAAGCCGAAACGGTAACGATCCATGATCAGCCACGACAGCTGTTAATGCGCCACGATGAATTCGATTTGACGATCGGTGGGTAACGGAGCGAGAGGAAAAGAGAGAGAGAGAGAGAGTTAAGGCCGGGTCTCCCAGGAGTAGAGATCCCTGGGTAGAAACTACTGCTTGATTACCTACGAATGTGACGCGATTTCGTGGGTTTCGTCGTGAAAGAAGAGAGAGAGAGAGAGAGAGAGGGAGGGGAGAGGAAAGCAACAGAGGACCGAGAGAGCATTGGCAGTCGTCGACGTGTCGAGGAGATCCGACGAGGGTGCCAGAATAGGAAGCTCGGTGTTCACTCGCTCGCTCCTACCTCGTGGCAAGATCGACAGGTTCAAAGGGATTCTAGAAGGGCCGGATTTTCTCGTTTGAGTAGCGTGCGACGTGAGCTTTCAGACAATTTCTCAAGCGTGTGCGGGTCACGTCGATATAACGCGAGCGAATACGTCAGCACACGACCGCGCTGATTTTACCCCACGACATCCGTAGGACGGTCGTATATGATAGATCCTACGGTAAAGGGCAGATTTTAATGGGTGCGATGTGTCCGAGTGACGGTTCGAATTTTTTTCGATTACTATACTATAAGTCGGGCGGAGGCACAAAGATATTTTTTTCGGAATAGCCGAACAGTTACTTTTAAAATCACATTCTTTATTATCGTAGTAACATCCACACGATATATCTACAAATTTGTAAATTGAATAAGAAATATTTACGGGAATAATAATCCATGCGAATGTATAAATCGGAAAAAAAACGATATTTTCTGTTTTCAGTTTAGTTATGATAGAATCGCTATCTTTTTTTTTTTTACTGGAGCACTTTTATATTCCTAAACATTTGTCCGCTCGCGAGTATTTTTCCATTCAAACAACCGGATGAATATAGTCACGATGACCTTTTTTATCTTGCACATTTATTTGTGATTTAAATAAGGTTATTGCCATTAATGATGACTTTTATTTATAATCAAGAATGAAATATAATCACGATAACGTGGTTTAATTACTTCTGATTTAAATAAACTCATTAGTGTATTTATATTCGATTCCGATACAGTAGGTATACATATATTATCTCTGGTGTGCGTGACAGAAAATTTGAAATTATGTCACGTGTATTTTCTTGCCTTGAAAGCCGATATCCCGTTGTTATTATACGTATATCGATTGTTGTTTTTTCCTTAATGAATATAAAACAAAAGTAAAATAAGCTATTTGGATGTTTCTATATTCAGTTAATCTACACACAAGTGTACGTATACGCATTTATGTCATTTGTTCTTTGGAACTGACTTTGGCAATTTACAGCAGTCGTGAACATAGAAATAAAATTGGTTTTCTATTTTGTAAGCTGGTTACAAGACATCGTACTACTTTTCTTTGTGCTGAAAAGTACGATTATGATGCTAAACTTACACGTGCGTATATTTTATGGTGATATTTTTACATTAAAATAACCGCAAGATATGAAATATGAGACTGAATGAGTTACGGCCTTCTTTATGCAAATCTATTTACAGTTTATAGATATGTTCACCAGTACATAAAAATTCCTCGTACATCGTATTAGCGAGAATAGAAATTTAGGAGCAAATTAATAGACGATAAATCTCTTTCCTCGAAAATTAATTCATCTTGACAACATCTTTCGAAAATTTATTTTAAATCTATTTCGTTGCACCGCATCTTTAATTATTTGTCACTATTATTACTTTTATTATTACTATTTGACATTGTAGTTATTTTCCTTTCTTCACACAAGATCCCAATAACTTTTCGTCACGATTAGTGTTTTTCGTTCCGCAGTTGAATATTTGCGTTAACTTGTACAAATACATATATTATTATGAGCTGTATACACGAGAATAGAATTTTGTGGCAGTTTGCTTTTTCATCCTGTTAACGTTATTGCAATTTCGGACGGTTTCCGACAAGGACAGTGCGTAACACAGTGAATAATTTCATTCTTGTTTGACGTTGGTAAACAACAAAGATGTTACGAGTCACTGTGTTATATTGTGCTCTCGCTGATAAATATCCTCTTGGTGCAGTCTCTTACTACCCTAGTATTGTTGGGGACGCAGCTGGTCCCCGCTGATCCTTTCGTTGTTGACGACAATGGGACACGTGCCACGGGAACAAAGACGCCTTCTGAAACTAACATAATCGATGTGTAAACTCCTATGAGATTTTTCGAAAATATAAAGTTTCGAAAATAACAGTGGAAAGACAAGAAACAAAGATCACTGTTTCTTTTTTGAAACGAAGATATCCTTGATACAAGAACGGAAAGTAATAGTATCTTTTTTAAACGCAGCAAAAAGAGGGTGAAGATAATTTCTACGAAGCGATATCTGTGCGCTTGCGCATTTGTGTGCTCTTGTTGTTACAAAAATTAATGAACAATTTTAATCTATGACAGTTAAATGCGTATATATACGTGTATATTTCCGTTTTCCCAACGGAGATCTTTAATCGCTTTGATCGCGGGCCGTTGAATAATTCCGATTTTACCCTCTCGCATTTGATATTACTTAATTAAATTTTGCATCTGATTTGATGTACATCTCTAATGTACATTAACGTTCATCGAACACCGTTCCATTTCACTGTTTCGCCGCTATCCGTCCTGATAATCTCCTTAACGAAGAATCCACCCCTCCGCGTCATCGTGCGGCGAAGGGAAATACTACTTTCTTGCTAAATCCAATAAGCGGCTATATCGGATACGCTTGTCTACTCTCTCGAGAGATGAAATTCGTGACCGATGCGCGTCGCGAAGTGAGGGGAGTAGGCGAAATAAGAGTGAAAAACGATCGAGAGAAACAATCCCATTCCGCCCAGCGTTCAGGAGCCAAAAGAGTCCGGATTGAGGACGGGCGAGTGGCAGGTGCGCGCCCTGTTTCTAGAATCCAGAGTATTGGGACCCTTAATGTGGTATTTCATCGGTCATAATCCTCCCTTCATGGGACGTCCCTTTGTCCTCGAGGAATGAAAGTGGTGTGCGATATCGATGGCTGTATCTCTCCTCTCTTGCCACAATCGCGCCCCTCGCCTTCTGGCGAACTTGGACGCAGGAAGAAGTCTACGCATTTCTCAAAGTCGTACGGATCACAAATTCGAATCATTATTCGAAAATTACTTATTTTTCATTATTTCATTATTTATTGTTGTTATCTCGTGTGAAGTAAAACGCGCGTTACGTTCGCGATAAACCCTAATTAAAACTGTACTTTTATACAAAATTCGACGTGCACGGTTCACATGGAATATTATAAATGTAAAACGTCAATTCAGAATTGGCAGCAAGATTGTAATTTTCTAATTGCTTTTCTGGGTAGCTATTTTATTGTATGTAATAGGTAATTTGTTGAACAGATCCGTTGAAATGTTACGTATTTTTTTTTTTTTTTTAAGTTAAAGTATATACCACATTTTTAGACACTAATCTCATTTTTGTACAATCTATCGCGACGAGCGATAAAATGGGGAAGCTAGATGGAAGAGAGAGAAGCACATCGGACGAACAAGTATTCGATTAATAGCAAAGTTTTCTCGAGAGTTGTGCCAAGACGAGTGGGAACGACGAAGAGGATCCGAAACCGATCAGAGACACGATTGAAAGAGGACTCTAGCGTCTCTCCATTCACTTTGGGAAACTGCGAAACTTCCCCGACGGTCGTCATCCTTTCTCCAACTCCGTTATCCGCGCCATGCTCTTTGTTCTCCAAATGTTTCTGTTATTTCGCCAGCTTGGAGTCTCGAGAAACGAAGCTATTTCGGTGATACGTCACTGATTATTTCAATTATGTGTGTACGGTCGAATCATTTTCGAGACCATCAGGTCGTCTTATTTTGAGCAGAATTTTATTGGACACTTGTATCGGCGATTTATATTTTCTCTTGTGATATTGCAAAAGAAAATGTTAAATATGTATAAAGCAACCTTATTTCTTACATTGTATTACGAGATAATGTGCAGATAATGTAAATTCCGGCTATTGTTATCTATAATGTAAATTATGATTATTACCAGTTGATTGAAGTTCTTGTAAATGTCTATAATTACAGTGCTCTTGGGTTAGTAATGATAAGATAACGAAATAAAATTAATAATTTGACGAGATAATATATACGAAGATATTTTTAACTGATAATGATAAATCGTTCTTTCTTTGGAATTTATAGCGTTTTTCACTGGCAGAGCTGGTGCACTTTAAAGTTGTTGTAACACACAAATTGACGTAAAGATGTACGTTCAATAAAAATATAGAAACGGATTAAACCGCGGAATCCTCAATACATTTTGTTGGTTATTTGATAAAATATACATTGGATATTTTATTAATTGAGGTATCTCATTTTTACATGGAAATTACAGGTTACAACAGTTTTAATTTGCACTGAGTACGCATCAGTTCTGCCAGTGAAAAATGCTATTAATAATGTATCGTGTCGTTTATAAAAAATGTTTTTTCTGCATCCAGCAAGTTTGGTATATCTTATTATTATTGATTTACGTGGATAGAGACAAGTACTTCTCGTTTTTCACGTGAGAATTATCTAGTGGTCCTCGATACACGAGTTTAAACGCGTGATTTCAAGTTATACGATAGTCCGCGCGTCAATAATATTCTGTTTTTAAATCAACCTTTTTCGTGAATTCTTACGACGAAGAAACGGGACTATGCAAATTTCGACGAGGAGAGGATACCCCTCATTTTCTTTCCTTCGATCTTAGACCCTCCGAATGTGTCGCCTTTCTTCCTTCTTTCGAAAAGTAATTCGAAACGAGTTCCTGGTGGGACTCGGAAAATGCTTTTCCTGTACGTTGAACGAGTCCCTTCGTTTCGTGAAATTGGAAAGGCACAGGGAAAGCAGCGTGGTCCCTGGACGATCGAAGGATCGCTAATGTATCTCGTGGCACGCGAGAATGGAAACTCGAGAGTCAACACGAAGTGATCGAACAGGAAAGATAAGGGGAGACGACATAGATGAAAGCAAAAATGGGGAGCAAGGTTAGCAGGACGAGGAAACGGATTTGCTAATGCATATATATATATATATCGTACCAGCTGACGTATCTTACAATTAGATGATGGAAAAATGAAATTAAAGCTGATTTCACTCTTGCGTTTTTTCAAGTTATGAAAATATGGACGTATTTTATTGTCTACAGAAATTTGAACAATTTTAGAAGATATTTACGTAAGAGATTATTGATTTCAATTAAGTAATTTGAATAATTTTTTAAGGAAAAAATAGTGCAAATAAATAGACGAATTTTTAATTTATTTAGACGTGTTATAATAAGATACAACGGATATGTAAATTTAGAAAAAAAAAAAAGGATAGAAATGTTTAGAGAAAATTTGTGCATGCACACACACACGGTATTCCATTCTTTCTTTTATCCCTGGGAGCCAAATACTCCCGACAGCTGTCTCACGAGGCATCTTCGTTTTCTCCTCTTCCGCTATTCTCGTTTCCCTTCTTTTACGCCGTCCCTCTGCGCTCTCCATTTCCGCACCTCGAGGCGTTTCTGTCGAAAATCTGCGCTCTCGGTGCTTCCGCCATCCTTGCCGCATTCGCTCTAAGGCACAGAACAAAGGGAAAAAATATTCGATCGAAACCGGAAACGAAATCTCTCTCGCTTCGCTTCCGCGCCTCTTTGACGGATTCCGCGAGGATGATTTTCCGTGTCGCTTCTGGCTTTCCTAATTTTCCACCGTTTCTTGTACGACGAAGATCGTTAAGACGTTTTAAAATGGATCTAATGGATCTAATGGCTTTTTCTATTTGGATATTTAATATTCGTTCGTCCCTTTAGAAGCGAGAAAAATGTATCCATCGAACTATTCTATCGGGGTTTTTAAATATTAGAGAATTTGCAGTGTTGAAACATTTTTTTGTTTTATTACTATATGGAGACTAAAATAAGATTTTATTAATACTCAACTATGAATGTAGATCCAGGTTAGTTTTTGCAGAGCAATGCTAAAGAACAGAAAGAGGGCCAAGGCGAGTAATCAAAAGATGTAAAATAAGCATAAATTCTATTTTAATTTACATTTTGATTGTTATCTTGACTTTTGTTTTAATACACTCAACAATTTCATAATAATACTATTAAACAATATTTTTAACTTTATTATTTTATTGACGGTAGAAAGTAGCAAGAAGTGTAAATAATAATTTTATGTAACGACAAATTTTCTTTAATTTATTATGAATGAATATTAAATGCAAATTTAAAAAACAAAAAAGAAATAGTTTAATGTTTTCATGTTGGTAAAATAAGAAAATTTATAAAATAAGAAATTTCTTCTTAAATTATCGTAGATAATTTAAAATAACTACAATAAAAAATAATCTAGTTAATTACAATTAGCGCTGTGATATAATCGAGTCTGTTTGGGTTCATGATAGTTGTAACGAGGTGATGTAACAATTACGAAGATAAGAGGCGATAAATAATCTCCTATGCGCCAAAACAAGAAGTTTATGGGAAAAAACTGGTTCAACAGCCTATATTATGATCGGAGCATAGTAATTAAAGGTTACTCTATTCGTGGGTCGAAAAACGAGCAGCTGCATGGGTCAGTGACAGCGTTTTTCTTTCGAAGGAAGGGCAAATCCCTAATGGAGGGGAGGGGGGGGGACAGGTGTTGTTATAAAAGATAACAGGATCGTTCTACCTGGTGCAAAACTCGAAAAAAGGGAGAGATTTAAATGATCGATCGACCAATACGCTCGAATACTCTTTGACAATTCGCGAAAGCGACTTAGTACCTTTCAATTCAGAGTTTTTTAAACTTTAGATTTACGCCACTGTCGGGAGATATTACGAGTTCAAATAGATCGATTCGCACGGATTATTCTTACAAAAGTTTTTCTTATTTTAGGAGTACTTGTGAGAGTTAAAAAATGTTTTCTATAGATCCGAGCAAATTTTTTTCTAAGAACACTTTTTCTATTTATAATATTTTATACGTTTCGACAAAAATGTTATATTTTCTCATTTTTTTAAAAGATATTTTTTACCTCTTGTCACATGTATTATACTGAAAATATCTTACTATTATAAAAGTGAATAAATTGCAGTCCCTTTATATTATTTTGTTTACTTTAAAGCGCGATTATTCGAAGGACATTTCTTTACCTTCCTTTTTGTTGCTCGCTGCGATCGATTATACAAGCTTTTCGTTCCGATAAATGAAACATACCAACGACTACTACGCGATTTTATTTTTAGATTCTGCAATGTTCATTCAGCTGTGAAAAGCAAATCAACTGCAACATTCGAATTGAACTTAATACCACTCAGCTTTGTTGCATTCATATCGTGCACGCTGTTTTTACGTGTTCGCTTTAGAAGCAATATTCACAAATTTCGTGACACTTGTTTTCAGAGATAAATTTGTTAGAAAGAAAAAAGTAATTATTTGAATTTAATTATCCAAAATATTAATATAGCGATTATATAATTATTATAGAGCAAATTATATATATATATATATATATATTTACTGTAATGCATGTTGTGAATCTGTATGTTAAATTATATAATGACGACATATATTTACCATATAATATTCACTTTATCCGAACGATAAACTATTTTGCTTTTTCCGTTACTTTATCATTAATATTTCTTTTCTCTTATTTGCAGGTAAGGAAACGTCTTTGCTTATGTAACTAGCAAAAAAATTATGCGAGCAGTGCTAGCGGAATGTAAGTACATATGCTAAGTTCGTTCTTTAGTAAGTTTCTTTTTTCGCATCTCCGTTGTTTACACTCATATCCATTAAAGTAATAAATTGCGGGCCAAATGGACTACAGCAATTTTAATGTAATAACAATTTAAGATTTTAATTCCCCTTCAAGTGCTGGTTCAGTAGTCACGGCGAGTATATAGTAGTATCGACTAACATCAGAATGCCGATCGCAACTCTAATATTAAGATTTTGATATATTGAGTAAGCTCGATTCGTTTCTTTTGATATAAAAACGTGTTCGATTGTATGTGACGTGTGCAGAAAATTATATTCCCGAATGCATGACGGCGGGAGAGAGGAGAGAAGAGAGAGAGAGAAAGAGAGAGGGGGGGCTGGTTGTCGAAAAAAATGGACATTTTATCGAATTGAAATTAATTCCAGTAAATAATTCCAGTTTCTTAATTCGCACTCGTGTAAAGCAAACGTCGTGTGTGCTGATTGGCAGTCGCGAGTTGCAAACCTTCGACTTATACGTCGATGTTGTTGCGGGAGTCAGCGGCAACGACCGACTTCAAGGTAGCTGAGCGAGGCGGCTGCTTATGTAAGTTATTTAGAAGTCGCATATGCTTGCTAGAAACTGGAGAACTGGAGAGAAATTTGAGAAAAGTCCGAAGATTTAATATGCACTTGTTTTCTTTCTAGAGATCTCATTAACACGTACGCACGATTATACAATATTTGTATTATAATCCTCGGCCGCGGGCTTTCGTGACTGTTGGTGTCGCGGATAATCGAGCACGCATGTTTCTAAAGTTTCGAGCTTGAGATAACGCGGCGATAATCGATTCCGACTGAGTGCCTCGGCATTTTCCGTATCGGGTTTTTACTCGCCGTAAAGTGAGCGTAGTTATTTGTAACCGATACTTTACGCTATTTTCACCAGAGGTTATTCGTACGTTGAATTTACGCCGCGCGCAAATACCTTCCGTAAATTTCCGTTTATCGACGGGGATTCGGAATAAGTGCGCCCGGCCGCTAATTTGCCAGACTAATTACTAGTTGTCGAGCGTAACAATTTAAGCGAGGTCGAGGTCTTCCAGGTTACGACTTGGGTACTTTGTATCGTGGCCGAGTACTGCGGATCGAGTTGCGTTTGCAACTAATTGAAACGTTATCGCGCCTCTCGCGCCGGCGGGCTACTTTATATCTCACAACTTGCGGTTAAACGTTTCTCGTCTTACAGCTTCTCGATTCGTGCAACTGCATAGCATCGCGGTGGTTACCGACCTGTTCTCTTCTTTCCTCATATGGCTGGATACGCGATGGTAGTAGCTCGCAGGGAAATCCGCTTTCGAGAACGCTTGCCGCGACCGACTTCGCGGTTAGCACCAACACGTGCTGCAGTTCTATTCGCAACCTGCCGCGATACGTCATTTCTTGCGCCTCTCGAAATTTCGAGCGCAAACGTTACTGCAGTTGTTGAATTTTTAACTAGGATTTAGATTAAACGAGGGAGCGTGAATAAATAGAAATAAACCAAATCAATTGAGTGGGTGGGTAAAATAAATTAAAAAAGTTATATAGATAATGAAGACGGACGAATGAGAACAGTTTTGCTTCAATAAGTGTGCGGATGGTATTATTATACTAGCAATGTTATTCATCGAAATTATTTATTTGTTTATTTATCAATTTATTCAATCAGCAATTACGATTTTTTTTTTTACAAGTAGGATTTTTCTCCCACGAAAAAATATACGATCCTTTAAGTTTGGACTTATAAACAGGATGAGAATATTTATGAAAACGTCCGAATAATAAAACGGTATTCGTTCTCCTTCATGATATCGGTGTACTTGGATGAAAAGTAATTGTTTCGGGGAACCGATAGAGCCATTTTCATTCTCGCCTTTATTAAACCTCGTGTGTCATTATCATGCGGTCTATCCGCCGTTAACTTTCGATCGAGAGTACGATGCCGAAGTCGGCGAGAGCGGGAGTATCACGGCCCCAGGTCGCACATTTAAATGCAAATGCACTTTTTACTTATATTTATATGCAAATGAGCTTTTCTCACGGCGAGAGAGGAGGACCCGGGACTCTCCGGTGGTGCTGTGTCGGTGAACACAGCGGGCTCGAGAGACATCCTCTCCGGTTCGTTCGTTCGTTCGTTCGTTCGTTCGGTAAAAAGCAGCTTGGCAATGCCGGAAGACAATTATTGCATCGTCTGCGCGAAATGCGTCGCAATTTCAACAACTTTAATCATTGGCAAACAATTGCGACTGTCGCGAAGGCCAACCTCGATGGCAATTAGATCGCGACGTGTGACTTATTATTTTCTTACCGTTGTAATATCATTAAAACTTATTAATAACTGGCGGTGACTTACGTAGGATTATTGCAGAATAATTCCAATGTTTGATTCTGAGTAAAGTTATCTGAATGATAGCGTGTGACGATTTACGATAACGCGTGATCTTTGAGAAATAGATTCGCTATCTTTAGACGCTGGGAAAGCAGTAAATAAAGTAACGGCATGAGTTTTTGAACGACTATCGCTCCATTATAAATAAATTCGCGAGGGCGGCGGGTAGTAACTGGGTGAATTCTTCATATGTCGGGGGAACAATATGCTCTCAAGTAACAGAGAATTTTTCTCCAGACGCACATATTGCGACGGCTCTTATCGTTTCACGTTAGGGGAATTCCATTTGGAGACATCGTGCTTTTTTCTTCCTTGCGTTACGATACGTTCATTGTACGATGCTATCAAGCCGATCAAGATTCATATATACGTAATATTCTTTTATTGTTATCGGTTACATAGGTCTAATTCTCCTTCGCTCGTTGCTATTGTTTACCGGAATAGGATTATTTCATCAGACTTGATTCTGAGCATCATCATCTAATTTTCATACAAATTGAACGAGTAGAAACCGTAGAAGCATTAAAATATTGGGCTGGCAAGAAAGTAATTGCGTTTTTTTTTAAAGGCGTCCATCAGTAAAAACCGCAATTACTTTCTTACCAACCAATATATAAATATATCTTAATAGAGTAAAGTTTCTTTAAGAATCTCTTTTTTTTTTAATTGCGATACGACAATTTTTAACGGAGTTATGAGCAATTAAAGTCAAAATGATTTTTTTATTTAATCCGCGATAACTCAGTAACCAAAAATGGTAGGAATATTTAAAAAAAAAGAAAAAACAATTTTGTAGGGAAAGTATCAAGCTTTCACGATAGGTAGTCGGAAATGTTCTCAAAATTATTTTGTTACAAACCCAGAAGAAGTGAGAAGAAAATTTTCCGTCTTTTTCAGCTCGTAGTTTTTGGCATGTAAAAATGATCAAACTCATATAAATTTAAAAAATGTAGCAAGCTTTTAAAAGTAGAGATTTTAAGCTTTAAAAGCCTTTTTTTCAAATTTCAATTTCATTCATTATCGACGAAGATATTCTATATACAACTTTGAGCTAAAAAAAAAAAAAAAAACGCAATTACTTTCTTGCCCACCCAGTATCATCGTTATGCTATTAAATTCTAGAAATAACAATCTAATTTGAGAATTTGTAGCATTATATAACATATTTGCCAACTGTCTTCATTCAACGTGATCGTTTGTCAAACAATCGCTGCGCGTAACAATGTACAAGCTTATATAATGTCTATTGACGCGCGGTAATTTAATTAATCGAAGACATATGTAAATGATCGTCGTAATTGAAGAGTTCACAAGAATAATACGGTAACCTTGAATTGGCTACAAATTGAATTTCGTATGGAAAGTAATTTTTTATTCCATGAGATCGATATTTACGCAATTTAAAAGTTTTTTTCTATCATTAGTAGAATAACATTGACGTATCCCGCGCAATCACACAATATATGATTTACACGAAACAATATGAAAGAATTTGAAATTGCATATTGAGGTGACTCTACACAATTAATAATACTGTCGGTATTGGATGGATTGACGTAAACTGACGATGATCTAGATTTTGATTCTTGAGCATCGGTATCGTTTTATTAGGATTTATGTCACAGTGTGTCACAACGCAATTGATTTTGTACGTGAAACTAAAGTGAAATATATTGTCAATATTACTGATCGTGCAACATTGTAGAAATACTAAACATATTAATGCATACTCTGTCAGTATTATCTGCTGATTCAATATCACTGATCACAGTATTATTGACCGTGCAAGGTCATCTCTTTCATATTATTTCAAGAACAGGTCGAATATTAACTACATTTACAAAACTTTAATTATGGATAACGCATTAAATACTGCGATAAGCAAATGTTACCTTCTCGCAAATACACACTCGTTATCTTGTTTAATCTGTTTTCTAGTGATGCGTATACAATTTGATGCAATACATTGCATATCGGGGAAACGCATATCACCAATATCGCAGTGCCAGTTATCGATGACCGATCACAGCATTGAACGTGTTAATCGAATATCTGGTAAATGGACGCTGTCGCGGATTTAATTACATTACGTATCGGAATTGCGTGTTTGTGTGATACGTTACGACGTTCGTGACTCTCATTAAACCTCGTAATCTATCTGGGCAGTTTCGAGTACAGTTGTAGATGATTGTCACGCAACGAATAAATATCCTGTTCCCACTCTCGCTCGTATCGATCGTTTGATCGCAGAAGAGATCGTTTGAAGAAGAATCACTCGCTCTTAGGAGTCGATCTGCAATCCAAAAGTTGTCGAGCGCACGTCGCGGCGCCTTAATGGAATTTGAATGTCGTTAGCCGAAGTAACCGGGCGTAAGGAAGGGACGTTACATCCCTATTACCTCCGTATCGCTCTCTCTCTCTGTACGGTACGCGAGAGAGCCGGCAAGTTTATTGGAGCACGAAAATGCGCCAGCTTCGTCCATCGTGTCCTTTGATAGTTTAGGATCGTCTGACCCTCGCTTGCGAGTTCGCGAAAACATAATTGGCGCTATAATTAGCGTGTCCGTTATGTTGTTTCGCCATTAGCGTCTCGTCTTAGTAGTTGCAGGACACGAGGACGGTCATTTACGTAGTTCAAAGGGCGGAGCACTAAATGTCTGAAGTTAACATCCAAATAGGAAAACAGTTCTATACATATGTAGAATTGATGTGAAGGAAAACGCTCGCCTTTTATTTTTTCAAAATTGTTGATTCTGTTGTTTCGCGTCTAGCCTTTTTTTTTTTATTTATATCACATAATATGTGAAAAATTAGAAGAGTTCGATTGTTGTTCTTCGCGCGTCTCTCATGTCGCTTGGAAGCGAAAGTTTTGTCATGCAGACGATCGTTTGGCAATCACGCAAATTATCACACCGATTTGGAGTAATTCACAGCGATCTTATAAAACGACCGTATTTCGAAATAGCACTCGAATAGAATTTGCACGGAGCGCGATGAAGATAAAAATGAAGAGAATGGAGGAAGAGTTTTACGATTAACCGATTTTCCATTGTGCAACTGCAACGTTGGGATAATGAATGACCGCGTGTGTGACTCGATTATTAAAAGTGAACATAGAGGAATTGAATGAAAAGCTGCGCGATAGTTCCTGGATTGTTTTCTCATAGCAACACAATGCAACATTTGCACGTTTACACGTTATTTCACCCGTTATTGTATCACCGTATCAAAATCACCGCCGCTACAAAATTCGTAATAACGATACATTGTATGTATTTCTCTTATTACGTACGAATACAGCTGAAAGAATGAAAGAAGAATGAATAACGCTAACGAAACGAGAGGCGAAGGAGGGCGCAGTTGTTTCTTGATGGTATACCGAAAATCAACGTTTAACTATTTCGATCGACCCTAAACAAGAATGACAGAACAGAGTATCTTCACCGAGACCTTCACTGAGATGTTTCGTAGGAGGATTCCTCAATACGGCGCCGCTGCTGCAGGTTCCCTCTTTTGCGTAAGATAGTCGATTTCAGGGGGAGCAGCCGGTGGTAAATTTGTCGGGATAACCTTCGAAACACACCTCGAAACTTTATGATACTCGTGTATGACATTTTTTGCGTTTGCGTGCTAAATCGCGGTGCATCAAACGATGGTGCTGCACGATGTAGAGAGCCAGAGGGTTAACGACTACGAGCAATCGCAGCCGGTCGCCGGCGACAATGACGGCGACGACGGATGGCTGGGAGAAAACGCGGAGGGCACATCGCCCTGAACACGTCGGAATTATTAAATGCCGCCGTAGCGCCATAATGAACATCCGGTGAGAAAAAAAAAACGTCGGACAAGGGGCCAGGGAGCGGAGGGGGAGCAGTTCGAGTACACCGCGGGTTAAAGAACGGCCGTCGTTACGGGACGCGCCGGGGCGAACAAATCGCCATAGGTGTAACGTAAACGCGTCCTGGTGCCCGTGTGTTTGCGGTGTCAACGAACTCCCCTCCTTCTTTCGCGTAGCCTGCATGGGTGGATTCTCGTTGGGATGCGGCCTCGGTTGGAGCTCTCCGTGTGTCGGAATACTGAGGACTCACTTGGACGACTTCGCGGTAAGTGTGATCGCGTCGGTGTTCCCGGCAGGCGCGGCGTTAGGCACCGTCGCCGTGCCCCTGCTAGTCGACAGGATCGGCCGGAAGTGGACAATGATGGTCCTGGTGCCGATCATCATCGTCGGCTGGATCCTAATCATTTCCGCGGGTAGGCTGGTGCCGCTCTTCGTGATCGGCAGAATCATGACTGGCGCTTGTGGCGGCATGTGCTGCGTCCTTGTGCCTATGTACACCGCAGAGATCTCCGAGAAACATATCAGAGGTATATCGTATATGCTTTTTTTGCAATTAATCGTTCTCTGACTCTTGTGGATAACTTGCGTCTTATAGGCTCGAGTCTCTCTGGATTTATTCACAGCTCACAGTGTATGTGAAAAGGAAATCGCTACACAGAAAAAAAAAAATGATTGAATTACGTAGAGCCCTGGTGGAAAATGAGCAATCTAGAATTTCAGTTAAATCTACAAGATTTCTGATTAAATCTATGAAAATTCTAGTTGAGATAACTCAACGTTTAGTAGACTTAACCAGAATTCTGGATCATTAATTTTCTATAACCAGAAACCTTTTCCAGTTCTAATTCAACCAAATATTTTTGTTCCTGTAACATACAATTTTGTTGTGATATGGTTGTGTGTTATACATTTAGATTCAATGAAGAACTAAGGGCAAGACGATTGTATTAAAGAATTTTACAATAATTGCAAAGCTGCTTTTTCTGCTAAATGCAGCCATTATCACGTCGTATTATCTACTTGAAAAATATTTAAATGGTATTTAATAAAAGTACATTATGTGGTATTATACAACAAAAGTACATGTGATATTAAATAAAGAATCTGAAACCGGATACCATTGTCGCGAGAGATGGAAACAATTTGAAATGCGTATAATTCAATGCGTAATAATGACACGTGGTAATAATACGTGGATAACAGAATAAGAACAGAAGACGGCTTGCGGAGCGATGTTATTAGTGCCTATCATCGTTCAGCTCACGAGCTCTCGTTCTCCTTGCATCGCTAATGCGCGTGCGATTTACCGTCGCTTAGCCGAGCGATGAGAGGCAAAGAAGAAGAGTAGCAGCTTCATTATGCGATTCTTCCTTTCTCGTAACAGGGACGACGGGTACCTTCTTCCAGTTGCTGATCGTGCTCGGTATACTGTACGTGTACATCACCGGTTTCACAGAAAACGTCATCGCGATATCCAGCCTCTGTTGCATCGCACCGATCGTGTTCGGCGTGGCGTTGTCCTTCATGCCGGAGAGCCCGTTGTTCTATTTGACGATAAATAAGGAGGAAGACGCGCGAAAGTCTATGCGGTTCTTTCGCGGACCTGATTTTGATATCGAGCCGGAGATAACCGCGTTTAAGGTTGGTGGTTAAACATCGCGCATTTCCCACGTTGTTAGAAATTTATCAATTCACACATTCCTTGAAGGCCTGATTTTTTTTATTATTTCATTAAACTTGTGATTTAGACTTAACTTCACTTGTGTGTTCATTTCTACTAATTAATAATTTAATCTTATCAAAATGCAATTTAACTTATTCATCTTTTTCTAAAATTCCAAGAATTAGAATTTTTAATGTTTCTTTTTTTATAAAACGTTTCTAATTTTGTTCAAAGAATTTCGTAATAGAATCGATAAAAATACTTGATGAATAATTTGCGCGTGGATCTTATTAATGTATGTATCTGTAAATGGGAGAAAATAGGAACAGGTGGAGAGAAGCAAATTTCAAAGAGTAGCCCTCTCGACCTTCATGAGAGAGCCCGTGTTGAAGACTCTGGGCGTGGCCTACGGTCTAATGGTTGCCCAGCAATTTAGCGGCATTAACGCCATAATATTCTACGGTTCCACGATCTTCGAAGCGACAGGCGTCGGCATGGAGTCGCAGTGGCAAATCGTCATTTTCGCCGTCGTCCAGTTGACAGCTTGCGTGGCAGCGGCGGTCTTGGTCGACAAGGTTATATTTTAATAGATTTATGTCCGTGTGATGTCGACCATGGTCCACAGATTTCGCGATCTATAATTTATCTAACGGTCGGCCAGCATTACGGATGCGATCGAAACATTCGCAGCTGGGACGCAAGGTACTCATGGTGATCTCCTTGGCGACGATGTGTGCCTGCTTGGCGGCCTTGGCGGGTTTCTTCGTTCTGACAAACTATCAGCCACATTTAGCGGCTGATTTGTACTGGCTTCCACTCACATCGGTGTGCATCTACATACTCGCATTCTGCCTTGGAGCTGGTCAGTAATAACGACGAGTGCGCTTGAACTCGACAATGCACTGCTATTGATCGCGAGCTATTAGAAAATACCTTAGATTCTTCTTACGAAGAAGAAACTAAGAGTTGTTACGTCACATATTTGCTCTTACGACTCTTTTTTTAGAGCTTCAAATTTTCTCTTATACATTATACAACTAATATTCTATGATCAAAATCTTGAAATACAGTAAGTCAAGTAAGAACGTGGTCGAGTTTATGTATTATTAGCCTTGAGAGCCTAGGTTCGAATAGTTTCATACGATATATCTAAACCTTTCTGCTTCAATTTTGCTTGTCCTTGACACGCAGTGTTAAGCCAGGATTCCGCGAAAACAGATTCACTATTTTTTTTTATCGTCTTTTTTTTCGTCCACTTTGCATATCGAGCCACGTTCCGGTAAATCATTGGCATTTTTTGCCACATTATATCGCTGCACTCACTTCTGTACGAATGATTTCGACTTTTTCATATATTTAGCAGCCGCAAATTGTGACATTTTTGGACACTTTCGGGCGAGTGCAGAGAAACACAATGTGAGGAACACGCTTCATGCGTGATGCTTATTTGATGTACTCATTACACTTAATGTGATTCTCTTAAGAAAGTTCAATGACAACTGAATCTTCCTTGATGGTGCATCAAGGACAAAGGTGTGCCCTCTATGGATTCGTGATAGATTTAGGGCGATATCTTTCGTTAGCTTTGAGTAAGGCCGACCACCGCTCTTACTTGACTTACCGTAAGTCTATATTAGGTTTGCTCTTTACGATTAAGGTAGGCACATCGCATAATTGTGCTCTCGCGGTTTTTCATGACTGATACGGTAAATGTTGCGGTTATTCGGAAAAATTCTCAAGCGTTGAATTTTTCTCAGGTCCAATTCCATGGGCTTACATGGGCGAGATTTTTCCTACGCGCTTGAAGGGTGCAGCGTCGTCCAGCGCGGCTTTCTTCAATTGGCTACTGGCGTTTACGGTTACGATATCCTTTCCAAGCGCCGCCGAAGTACTAGATTATCCCGTGGTGTTCGCCTTCTTCGCCCTATTGTGTGCTTTGGCCATATTATTCGTAGTCTTCTGCATGGTGGAGACTAAAGGCAAGACATTTGCAGAAATTGAACGGGCATATGGAACTCACGTGCTTGAGCAGAACGAAGAGCCTTCCAGTACGCAGTGAAGCAAAGAATTTCCCATGAAACAACCACCCGTCCAACAGGCAGGAAAGGCATTCCATGGAAGGCGAATAGAGAGAAGACGGAGAGGGATTCGTCGCGTTTATATATCTGATCATACAGTTTGATGTATCGACATTGACGCATTTTGAAGCTGTCGTTTGTCGACGACGTATAATGTTCTCAATATTACAAAGATGAAAAATGAGAAAAGTGAAAGAGCTATTAAAACGATCTTTTATCTTTATGGCAGCACTATCATTTCTCGCTAATAGTATTCAGATTGCGAGACTGTACGTGAAAGTCTATGCGGCATGATGTTGATGCTTGAAAATTATTTGTAAATAATTTTGTAAATAATTTGGACAATTTGATAGAGAGAAGCTCTTCGTTTTATTTTTTAGATTTATTTGAGAAACACAGCGCGCGCGCGCACATAGCAGAATTCCCGAGTTTTTAATAATTACATATAATTACATATTTTCGATAAACTGTATATTTTCATCGGACGGTTAATTAGACTACTCGCTATGCCGCTTATATAGTTTAAATAACTTTGCCGAGGACGTGGGCGTAATGCCGGACTAAAATAATTTGCAGATAAATGAATTCCTGACGGGAAGTGGGACGTGCGATAAACGGCGAACGATCGTCTGTGTATGCGTGGAGAGAAGGATGCGGTAGCTAAACTTGAACCGCGATATTATATTATGCAGTGCTACGTGCAGCGATACGCATTGTGAGCAGTCATTGCACGAGTATGGCCTTGGCCGAATCGTTTTGAATTAATGACAATACCTTTTTGCCGTCACTCGATATACTATATTATTTCATTCAAATGGAAAATTCAATTTAACATTATATTTCGTTGCTCGCGGATTATCGTTGTTTCCAACCGGTGGGGGGGAGGAAATGAACGTGACGATGAATATTGCCGAGACAAATCGGAAGAAAATAGTTATTTTAGTGGAATTATTATCGATTTTACAGAACGATCCCGATTTTTCATTAAAGGGCACAAAGTCCATCCAAAAATAGTCTCCAAAATCCATCAATTTTTCACGATACGTTCGAGAAGTAAAATTATTCAAATACTACGCTCGGCGGATCTTATACTCGTAATTCGAAATGTCATGTAAATTGAACAGCTACGACTTTCGTTGTAATGGAATTTTTTTCCTTTAAAACATCGCGTATTCCTCTCCCGATCGATGTCAACGACGATACGATGATGATGATGATGATGATGATGACGACTCCGACGCGTCCATTTGTCATGCAGCTGCCATCGCTCGGTATAAGACGCTCGCTTTCATCGATTATGCATTCGAATTTATATTTATGAAGCGTCGTGCCAGAGCGTCGCACGCCGAGTGTCGTCGTACTAATAATGCCACTATAAACCTCTCGAGCGTCGAACGCAGCGAGACATTCAACGTTACATTCTTGCTGGCACACACAGACAGTGTGGTCGGAGGTCGTCGCCGCCTATTCAAGATTTTCTGTATTATGCGATTGCACGTTTCGTGGATTTTTCGTGGGCGACAGACCGATGATACGCCCTCTCGGATCGGAGATTATCTAGTCTCGGATACCGGATGCGCGGTTTTCTCGCGTTTCTACCTCTGGCGAACAAAATTCGGTGGCAAACCCCTCCAGTCGCGATCAACAAATACCAGTCGTCACTGTCTTCTGCATCCCAATGAGGGATTACAAAGATTCTCAAAGCATTCGTCTCTTTACGGATGAAAAATCATTTTTACTGTTTGTGTGTTCAATCGGGGCTTGATGTATCTTTGTGTGACGTATAGTATATATTTGTGCTGTCGCGCGACGTCAATACAACATACTGAACCGAATTTTTCTTATACTAAACTGTGGAAAACTGTGAGCCAGAGGAGTGAAGAAAGGCAAGCGACTGTGAAGACCAAAAGTGTAAAAACATACTGAAGGGTATCTTAATTCTTGAAGTTTCTCCTTTATCAAGGATTCGCTAATTGACTAACGTTGCTCGTTACTACCATAAATGTAAATGTGCAACACACAAAAGGCAAGTGTGTAGATTTGCGAGAAACACGTAGATGTAACACACGGAAAAGTGTTACTATACGTTTCTTACGAATCTACACACTTCTTACGCGTGGCACATCCCATATACCTACAAACGTGTACAAAACGTGACTCCTTCCTACTTATGGACGTACAAACAACCGTAAGTAACAACGTTAGTCAATTAGCGAATTCTTGAGAAAGATAACAATATCATCTTTGCGACGAGAGTGTCCTTATTTAGGAATTAAGACAAACACCCTCCACTCTCGACACGTTCCAGAGCTCGCTGCATGTCGCGCATGAAGAGTGACGAAGATGGTGTCTGAACATGGTGTCTCAACATATGTGACATCTTGCGCAGGGCCTGGCCATCGGCGAATAAATTTCGCCAATAGAACCGAAACCGCGTGAGAAGGGCAGGACAGCGAGAAGAGCGAGAGATGTAGGGCGCGGAGGCGGGGGCGGACGCCAGACGAGTTTTTCGCGCGAGCAGACATGGTTCTTCATCCGTGGGAAGAAGCCAGACTTCTGGCTTCTCTCTCTCTCTCTCTCTCTCTCTCTCTCTCTCTCTCCCCGCCGTGATAAATAACCCTGGAAAAAAATCGCGGACGTTAGCGCGATCGAGAGAGGCGTGAAGTTCGGATTCGACACGCTTCCTCGGCCGATCTCTCGGTTATCGATTACGGTGCATCATTACTGTATCGGTCCGGACTCGCCAAGATGTCTCCCCCGTTCATGACCGATGCATTAATTCGCCGAGTACAATAGCCGCGCGGGGTTGATTATCGTCTCATCTTCGGCAAATTACGCGCGGCGGGATGAACGGTGCATGATTTCATTTCATACACGAGGTTCGATATGACAGCGTGACGTTGGAGGCAACGACAATAACGAACAGAGCACGCGGCTTTTCTTCGCCCCCCTCTCTCTCTCTCTCTCTCTCTCTCTCTCTCTCTCTCTCTCTCTCTCTCTCTCTGACTGACGTTATGCGATATCTCTATTATCTCGAATTGTCCACAAGTAACTTGTTCTCTCAAGTAATCTCCGCTCGCTCGTTCGCATTGGGTGCTTATCATATTTGGTGACACAAGTGATGTTACTCTCCGAACGTCGGGAAAGATAGAACTTATGTCCACTCGTGGATCACTGAATAGAAAGCCACGCATTCATTATAGACTATCGTATACGTCTTTGGGTCGCGAAGAAAAGTTCTGAATGAAGGTTAACGTGGATAAAGTTGTTTACTAGATAACGTTTCGTTTCATTATTGACTAGAGGGCAGATAAGTTCCTCGACACGAGTACTTCGCTCGCAGCGAGAATTCATATATGGCTTGTAAGTGTGGCAAGCAGTAAGTATCCGTGTGTCGCCGTTAAGGAATGGGAAAAATCGCGTCGCCGCGGCGAGATTTTCTTTTCCGTGTCCAGAAGAAGAAGAAAGCCGCGCGACGTCGTCGAGCGGCTCTAACGAGCAATAAGCGATATCGGGACGCGGATTCCCATCTGGCCTCAGTACTTGAACCCCCGGCGGCATTTCTCGGTGAGGTAGGTCGTGTCGCCAGACAAGGGAAATAAATAGAAAACACGCTCGGCTTCGCGCGAGCTGGTCTCTCCCGATTGACTGACTTGTAGGAGATTGACATCGGCCGGAACACATCGGCTTTGCGTTTCTCTCGCGTATATATTTGGTTCCCCGGGAACGCGCGCGAGATCCGTCTCGTCTTCTTGAATCCGACCGACATTCGGTATCTACGGCCGACGATGGTTCTTTGACCGAGGGATGAGCGACCGCGCTCCCCATCTCTCCTCTCGTTCATTTTGTCTCCCTGTATATTTCGTGAATTCGGAATGCGGCTCGCCATCGGGAAACGGATTATTCCGAGAGCATTCGACGCGGACCTCTCCTCGTCGCAGTCCAGTGCTGTTTATTGTTTGTAGGAAAATGTGCATTTGATTTGGGAGTGGGCGATGTTATAATCACTGTTTCGCGACTACATATGTACATGTGCTTTGTGCCCACGTTTGTTAATTCAAGCCTTTCCTCTCGATATATCTAGTTACAATTCATAGCGCAAGTTGATATCTGTTCATCAATCATCACACGTTATATTGCGATATACATTTAGTAATGTAACATACATTAGTGGTATCGCGTAATATTTTGTACATAGTATTATGTATTCAATCGATATGGCTGATAATTTGCGGATTAATCTAAAATCGCCAAATTGGAGCTTTTCGATTTTTAAGAGAACACCTAATTGAATCTTTGTGTAAGTAAAAGAATTCTCAAGGAGCTTTTTTAAATTATAACGAAGAAATCATTTAAAAAAAATCGTACTTTTCCGCAAGTATTTATAAAAAAATGAGAAATCTTTCAGAGAAACGGCGCGCCATCGACGCACATCTTATTTCGGATTTCTCTTTTTATTCTGCCGTCGAAAAATACCGACGCGAAAGCGTTTGTAGACGCGGCGAGTTCAATCGAATTTCCGATATTTCCTCCTTAATTCGCGCACATCCATTTACGTCGGTTTACTGCATTTATGGACTGCGCTCGAACGTCATGACAACTTAAACTCCGGTTTTGTAAATACTCTTCGGACACGAATTGATGCACACATCTCTCTCTCTCTCTCTCTCTCTCTCTCGTCGCTGCGCGAGCGACCCACACGCAATCCGCACTTCAAGGCTCTCGTACGTTCTCGTGCCCCCGCACGCGGATGACTTGGCGGACGATACACGTTCGCGTAGAGCTCGCGTGAGCACTCTCACGTACGTACATGCGTGCATACGTGCGTGCGTTCGCTCCCTCCCCCTCCTCCCCCTTCCCTCCGCGACAGAGAAGTTGCACACTGCACCATTGCACGGTCGACCGTGGGGCCAACGGCCTCTCTCCGCGTGGTATCGCCTCGCCTCGCCTCGCCTCGCCTCGCCGCGCCGCGCCGCGCCTCGCTCGCTCGTAGCGACGGCTCGCGCGACTCCGGCGAGAGCCGAAAAGACCCACGAGAGACTCTTTCTACTAGCCTTACCGTTAACTAATCACCGTGTGCGCTCTCGTAATTAATCATTTTGTCGATTATACGAAGCGCCGTGGACGACATAAATCTAATTCACAAATAAGCTTTACGAACGACACGGTGCTTGATTACGGTTCAGATTATATACGTTAACAGGGTCATACGCTGTTGTATCTCCGTTAACTTTGCGAAAGCGACCTAGTAAATACGAATTATGCATGAGATATTGCAGTTGGAAGGAGGGAATGCTTTGGGAAGCGTATAATTGTTATCTCGTTTTACCCAGCTGGCTTTTCGCGCCGGCACTATGTATGTAACTTGGTAATACAAACAGTTACATATTGTTGAAAACGTGATATCACGTGAGATACCCTCGCTCCGGTATCATTGCGCCGCGTCACACTCGCTAATACGATACGCACGGTTTTTTTTTTGGGGTTTTTTTTTTATCCGGTTTTCCACGGAGCTCTACCTCCAGTTTAAACAGGATATTGATTGCGCGTTGAAAGTGTCGTGTCCGCAGCACCCGTGAACGTAATGAGCCCC
>NW_017305310.1:338155-342952 GCF_001594115.1 Trachymyrmex septentrionalis
CCCCGCCCGTATTGTTCGCGCGTCCGTGTATTTCCGTAGGAACTTCGCTTTCTCGTTCATCGGCGATATCTGACCGATACCGTCGTATCCGTCCGGTGGATCGAGGGAGGCCCCATAAATAAATTGACCGCAGAAATAAGCGCGTATCGCCATTCGCCGATATATTATAGCGTTACGCATTATGCCGTGCGCACACGTATGCGTTATCGCGCAGCTGCTATCTCGCTGCTCCACTCTCTCTCTCTCTCTCTCTCTCTCTCTCTCTCTCTCTCGGAGAGGAGAGGGCGACGTCAATGGAGCCCGCTGTTCGACTCTCCTCCTCGCGTCGATCCCTTTTATCGTCGCGCCGATGGAATAAAAAGAAGCCACTCTACGCGAATTCAATGGGCACTGCGTGCGCTATCGCCTCGCATTCTTCTCATGTACTCTTTTTTTTCCCTCCCCGCCCCTCTCTCTTTCCTTTTTTCTTTTTCCTTTTCCGATCGGGAGAGTTCGGCCTCCTTTAGCCTTCTCTCGAATCTTGTTGAATTGCGCGACGCGTCGCGGAATCGTTTGCCGAAGCTGTCGTCTGCCTAAGGAATATTACGCACCTAGTCCGCTTAATGTCGCTTGCGACATCGTGGAACTGCGATCTCGAGAAACAAAGGCCACTTACAATCAGCGATTTATTTTGTTCTTTAAATTAGGGAACGTTGAAAGATGGAAGAAACGATTAAAATCTAAGAGGATCGCGAGCCGTTGTTATTCAGCCATCTTCCGATTTTTCAGATTCACAATATTACGTCATACAGGCATTGAAACAAATGTAAATTCTAATAAATGTTTGTTTGAATAATTATAAGCAAATATTTATTAAATGTAAACGTATAAAGGGTTTTCCAACAAGAGGTAGTATTTTGAATTGTTAAAATAACGTTTTTTTTTTTTTTTGTAAGAAAGCTGTGATATTTTTATTGCCAATCCTAAATTGTGAGATTGTTTTAAAAACGATCCGCCAAATGGCCGTCTTGGCTTTTCTCTTACAAATCCTCTTAGGTCATCCTTTTGACGAAATTTCCCATCACATTTTCGCACATTTTGATTTAACTTAGACTTTTTCCTTTGGGACTACGTGAAGGATAAGATCTAATGCTCCGTCTTCGATTCAAATGCTTAAAGATAAATTAGATCGGTTATCCGTGAAATTGAGCCTGAAATGTGCGAAAATGTGATGAAAAAATTTCAAAAGGACGACCATTTGTAGGAGAAAAACCAAGGCGGCCATTTGGCGAATATCGTTTTTCAAAACATCTCACGGTCTGTACTTGAATAAAAATAATCACAGCTTTCTCACAAAGGAATGCATTTTTCTAATCGTTCAAAGTACTACCTCTTGTTGGAAAACCCTTTGCTTATTTAATACAAAAATCATTAATTTGATTCGACTATTATTTTTTTTATCGAATACGTATTTATTTTACCGTAAGTAAATATTTATTCAATTATTGCGATTTCTTTTCAGCGTGGATATTTGTATTCTTATCGTATTCCTAATTTGCGTGCAAATTGTCTCGCTTAATATGACGATGCTACATTCTGCCGTTCGAGTACAGGCACTCGATGTCACGATAAAATTCATAATACGGATTGTATTCAGCGCACGAGTAACTGTAAACCGACGTAAAGTTCCTTACGGTGGGACGATGAATGAGGAGGAGGAGGGAACGTCATCAAAATTTGCATCTTCAAAAAATCTTTTCATCTCTGAGAGAGCTGCGAAGCGAGTTACTCAGCGTGCAATGTCATTGTGTTATCCCCCATCGTCAATGGGTATCTTTGTTTTCACGAACTCTTTGGGATTTTTCTCTCTCACTCCCAGCATCGTGAATGCATCCTGCTTTGACGTCTCGTTAACAAGCAAGATTTATTTATTCAGATTATTGCGCGCGCAACACTCTCGCTGTATGCTAAATGCAGAAATTCATCCACACATTCTTACACGCAATTTATCTCTCGTACATACCTTCTTGCGAAAAAGTCCGCGTTTAATCAATTGGCATAACAGCTCGTTGAATTTGCCGAGAGTAACGCGATTTATGCTAGCAGTGACAAATACATCTAGAACGATTAATATTAATCAAACGACGACAGTGAAGTGCGTACATGCTCGCTTTGTATCGCGCGATCGTCATGATGGATTTTAATATTCCAACGAGGGTGCTTACCGCGCTATTCGTCAGGGCAATCGATGTAGTAGTATCATACACGTGTAACACTGTAAACGTAGAGTGTACAGAGCGAATAGACACCTTTTTTTTTTTACTCGTAAAGCTTATGAAATTGTTCGTTGATGCGTGTAGCAATGTAGTTAACACTCTTTATTAATACCGTTCGTTTAAGGGTTTCGATACGCGGTGTATTTATTAAAGCCAACGACCGTAACATCCGTACGTACATTCCAAAGCGAGGAGGCTTCCGCCAATTTACGCAATGTATTATTATTGCCTAACGTTCGTGAATGAGATAAACAGCGTTTCGAGGGACGAAGTGACGGAAAACGGGCTTCGCGTTTGACACGCGAATTTGTTTTCGTTACCGTTCCGACAACGTTATATCTCCGCGCCGACCCAGTTGCATGTAGCGTGAATGCATCTGCGCTTCATGAGCGCAGCCTCTGCGGGACACATGTACCGTTGTCGATAAGACTGTGATTCGCATCATCCGGTGGAACGAGCTCTCTCTCTCTCTCTCCTCCCCCGAATCCCTTTACGAGGACAACGAGACGACGATGAAGATGAAGACGACGACGACGACGACAGTGATGATCTGGTTCGCCTGATTCCAATCGCGTAAACCGGTCTTGCCCAAGTGATCTGGAACTTTCCGATCCCTGTAGCAGCCGAAGCAGATTTTTACTCGAGAAAATTGATCGGCACACGAAGCGACACGTATCGAGTAGGTATTCGCGTGCGACCGATGCAATTGTCGGACTCGTCGCGTAAAACGGTCGGAATTCAATTCCTTTGACACTCGCTTTATTATTTAGAGAAAAATATTGAAGGCAAATAACGATGCGTTATTAGTTTTCGTCGCAACCAGGTTACATTAACTTGCACACGTAACTTACGAAAATATTTTTCTTCCGATGCTCCCTTCCGGTAGTCGATGGTGCAGCACGGCAATATCGCGCTCTTAGAAACGTGGTGGAAGATAAAGCTCGCGGACGCAGGAAACATTGCGAAGTACGGTAGCGGCAATTGCACCGCGCGCTATTAAATGCGTTTTACTCTCCCTGCATTTCGACATATCTCAATTATTTCGCTATTACCATTACGGGCATTATTCCCGACGCATCGCCGGCGAATTGCGGCGAGCGGATTTCATTGCCCGACGATGCAGGATGATCGTGATCGAAGCCGGGGCTGCTGCTCGTGATCGTGGCGTGATTAATGGCGGCTCGCCGATTAGCCCCCAACGTGCGCAACGTTTGTTAATGTTGGTCTTACAGGTAAATTGGTGTATGACATTTTTCGCTTGTCAATTTAGTTCGCGATTACTGCAGTGGTTTTAATTGCGCTTGTAGTCCGGAAAAACTATTCGGCGCGCAGTTTGAAAAAGACTGCGGTATGTAAGTACATATATATAATATATATATTGGTAATTCAAGATTGAATCATTTAAACAAATTGAAGGACTCTTCTTATACAAAATAAATAACAATGAATAAAGGGCATAGTAAGAGTCAGCACGTTGCTTTTTTAAAAATAGTCATCTAATTAAAAGAATAAAAGACAAATAAAGAAAAATAAAATCGAAGAAAGTATATAATAAAAATAAAAAAATGCATAAAAAATTAATAAAAACTCAGTAACAAGTTTCGGCTACCGGATTTGTGAGCCCTCTTCAGACAAACATATCGGAAAAAAAGAGATAACCAAATAATACAAAGTAATAAACGCAAACTGGTGAAATAATTCAATGAAGATCCAGCTTCTGGAGCGTAATTTAAAGGCATTTTAAATTTCTCGTATTGATTTGTGTTTCTCACATACGCGGTCCAAAATAAAGATTCTTAATATTGTTGACAGTTTTTTGAATTAGCAGCTGAAATCTCTCACGTATCTCGGCTCGCGCCGGTGTACATTTCCTGTTCGCTGGGTAAAATATTCTTGCAGATGTCGGGGCTGCTTTTAATTACGCGCCACGGTGTGTCGGGGGGGGGGGACAAAAGGAAGATGTAGGGGGAGGGGTGGAGGATACGACGCGCGCACAGGATGTTGAAGTACGGTGAAGGGCGGGAAAAAAAAAATACGTGGCCATAAAACATTCGTGCAATAAAACTGCCTGCAACAACAGGCAGGTCTGCATATTTTAAGAAATTAATTTGTCGAAGGACAAATTACCTCGTTTTACGAGACGCGAGAGCGGGAGAATGCGAGCGAGTGAGCTCTCGGGTGAGTTTAACCTTCTCGATATCTCTTTTTCTTTATGCTCTTTCTCCTTTGCTGGATTTTCCCCGAGAAGGGGCGATATTCTTGCCCGTATTTGTAAAGGAACGTCGCCGTGGAAAAGTTTGTTGTGGCTAATTTGCGCGATCATAAATCTTCTCGCGGTGTAACTTTCGTGGCCTCGTCGCTGAAGTTTAGACTCGGGGAAAGTGACAACCAAGCGTAATATTTGCAAAACGGAAACGAAAATTTCGCAAACGCGGGAAGAGAGCGAGCGAAAAGAATGATCTAATTTGAGGAGAGTGTAAAATGTGTCACTTTAGAGATTTACGTAACTTTTGGTAGAAAAATACATAAACGTAATTGTACA
>NW_017305310.1:343052-349948 GCF_001594115.1 Trachymyrmex septentrionalis
CCTTTTTCATCTAGAATTTATCATTTTCAATGAAAGATCTCATGTATTTCAACTGCTGTAGGATCGAGCCAGCTGCATTATGGAGATTTACGTAACTTTTTGGTAGAAAAATACATAAACGTAATTGTACACACCAAATGAAATTTGATGAAAATCGCAATAGGATTGGATCGACCTTGAGAGTATCCTGCGATATTGGGATCGATTTATTGCCGCTCTCACAATTCGAATGGCGGGGGCGCCTCGTCGCAGCAAAGGAAGGCATCAGGAAAAGAAGAAGAGGGGAGAAGAAGACTGGTCGTGTCTTGTCGAGAGGCGACGGCCCTCTTTTCTCGATGCGTGTACATAATCTCGCATCCAGTCATGGAAAGAAACGAAGAACGCATTATTTACGCCTCTCTGCTTTTATGGATGTGGGAGACGGCAACTATATATGCCGAAGTATCTCCGTATTGTTTCCCCCGCTCGCCTCGACTTATCAGATTCCTCGCTTCTCTTCTCTGTCGATGGAGATTCGTTGATCTCTCGATCAAGAAGGATGCGTTTTCGTTCAGTGGCTTGTCTAATCGACTAGTATTCTTGCTTCACTGACGTGTCTCACAAAAAATTCAAACTCTTCATGTGGCAAGTCTCGTAGGAAACACGATAAACATCTATCTATTTTCTTTGTTTGAATTCTTTAAGCAGTAGATAATAAACCGTTAATAATTCGAAATTATACAATAAATATCGGCGTTATTGGGAAATTGATTTATTTATCAGTATATTATTGGAAAATTGAATAGAACGTGCTGTGTTTTTATTTATGTACGCAATTATATATATATAACAATGTAAAAATAAGATCTAAATATATTTGGAAAAGAGAACTGCGCGTTTCTCTATTTTAATTGGAACGATTAATCTTCTAAAGCGCGGTAATAAATTGAATATAGGGAAAAAAATTAGTTGTATAAACTGTAGTAATTATCGGTTTTTTTCTTTATTTATTCAAACTAAATAATTTTAGAATAGCGATATATATATATATATATAAATAAATATTGAAAAAGTAAGATCTGTATGATTCACAAAGTTGTTTTACGCGAAAAAGAATCGCGCAAATATCAGGCAGACGAATCATTTCGATCTTACCGACGCGTAATCTCAAGTTAAATCATGTCCTGCAAATCGTTCGAACGTTATTTCATCGAGCGAGATAATTGCGAAAGGGATCAAACCCGTCGAAACGGTTCGCTGTAAGCTCATTAGAACGTTCCGCGGGACATCTTCGTGAATGCCGTGTGACAAAATCGACACCAGCGGTGGGGACCTTCGCCTCGGCGTTTTCGTCGTCCCTCTTATTTCACTTGCCGAGAGGCAAGAGAATCCGATCTCCGGCGCGATCTTCGAGCTCGTGTACACGCCGCTCACGCGTGTATGGCCCGGCCGTGAAGCCTTCGCACCACGCACACGAATCGCTCTTATGTGGCACAAGGATGCAGCTCGTCTGGGTCATTACGTGTATCGTGTTTCTCGCGTCCCCCGCCGACACGCGTATACATATCGAATCGTTCTGCGGTTCCACCATGTAACGCATAACGCAATAATAACTCTGTCGCCGGAGAAGATTTTTTTAGCAGACTCCACGCACCATGCAATTCCGACGACATTACATTTCCCGCGGATGTAATCGTAAAACGTCAAATTTGCACGAATCCTCCGGTAAGAAAGCGTGAAATTTCATTATTGAATTAGCGCTTCATTGTTTTCTTCTTTTTCTCGGAAGTAGAGCCGAGAGTTCTACTCTCGATACTGTACGTACGTAAAAAAATTAAAAAAAATAAAAACCACGTTCTATTCAATTTTTCAATAATATATTAGGTGTACAAAAAAGTTCTGAGCTTTTTTTTGTAAAATTCAATCTTTATTTAAAAACAAACGAAAAAATATTGGCTTGCTGCGTAACGCCAAGCTGTTCTGCAAGCTCCTTTTCAGTTTGCGCAGAGTTTATATCCAGCAGTGCTTGCAATTCGTCCGTTTCAATCTTTTCAGGGCGTCCAGCACGCGATTCATCTTTAAGACTGAAATCTCCTTGGCGAAACTTTTGATACCACCTTTTGCATGTTGCATGACTTACAGCGTTCTCTCCATATGCAGCACAAATCATTTCAGTGGCTTCAGCAGCATTTTTCTTCAGATGAAACGCGAAGTGGATGGAAAATCGAATATGCTCTTTTGTAATTGCCATCGTGAACACTACTGATTTTTGAGGTTATGTGCATCAAACGCCAAACCGTATCGCATTTCAGGAGGTTAAATGTTACTGTTTTAAAACCCCAAAAGGGCGGGAAGATATATAAAATTTAAATTGTTATTTCGGTTGTATCAAATCTAAAGCTCAGAACTTTTTTGTACACCTAATACTAATAAATAAATAAATTTCCTGCAATAACGCCGATGTTTATTTTACAGTTTCGAATTATTAACGGTTTATTACCTGCTTAATACACTGCTTAAAGCAAGAATTCACAAACCCAGAAAATGGATAGATGTTTGTAATGTTTCCGCATGAAGAGTTCGAATTTGTTGGGAAACACAGCTAGCGATTGTTTGAAAGAAAATTATTTCGCATTTTGTACGAAATAAAAACAAGATGGTACGGTAAAATGAAACGTCCAAATGAAATAATCGGATCGTTTTTCTATTCTGATTCGTGTTTCACGTCCGGAATATTCCGACGTGCCTGCAATCGAGAGGAGGTGACGGAATAACGCGCGGCGAGATGAGAGCCGGAAAGAGCGTTGCCGATACACAATAGCGATTCATTGTAGCGATGGGACAAGACAAGACCAGCCTTGTGATTGATCGGAGGTGCGCTACGAGAGAATGGAAGGGAGTTACACGCGGAAGAGAAGGAAGGTACGGAACCTGTCTCGCCGGTGTCAATAATCTCGAATGGATTGCCAGCGCGAGTCGAGGGATGTCGCCTCGGTGGTGTATCTTTGTGCTCTTCGGCCCCTTTGAGATCTTTATTAATCCGACGACTCTCTCCACGGAAATCAATAAAAGTACGAAGAAGCTGTGTTATTACGCTGGTCATTGTTTCTCGTAGGTTTTTGTATCTTTCGTCATCTCGTTTCTTCAGCTGGTTGGGGACTGGACGTGTGTATCGCTGTAGACAGATTCGAAACGTTTGCGCGATAAAAGAGGACAATGAAATTATTGATTGAGATAAAACTATGACAAATTATGTTTGCAATAATTTTGAACACTTAGAAGGTATCTAAAAGTATAAAAGTGTAGAACGAATTAAGATAAGGATACCTCCAAATTATTAGTTTACTTTTTGCTTTCTTCGCGTTCAACGCTACGTTTGATTCTATCAAATCGTACGTCTAACACCAAACCCGACCTAAAAGGACAATGGATGTTTCTTTGCATTGGTAATTGATCTTCTGCATAATCCACGCCCACTTGCGCGAGTAGTTCCTTGGATTACGTTCAGGGTGTTACCATGGGATCTTTTTTTAGAAGCACACAATGACGTGCAATTGTGAGAAATCAATGGCGTATATTAATTTGGTCTCATTTTGCATTGCTGCCTCGCCTTCGTTACCGGTCCCCCGTTCCTGACGAGATGATTACGCAAGTGGTTGCAACAACCGTCTGCTTCGCATGTTTGTTTTCCACGAAGAGTAATTGACTGTCACCTACACAGTGATACGTCGTCGTTTCGGATAGCGAAAGAGTATAATTGCCTTCTTCTCTTTTCTTTTTTCGTTTTTTTTTTTTTTATTCTTTGTCCAGCAATTAACGTCGGCTCCATCAACCTGCCTTAGAAACGTTTTTCACAATTTCTCGATTGGGGAGAGGACTTCCCGCTCACGATTAACATTTGTTTTCCCCCTCGTGTGTTTACGCGACAGAAGTTTTTCCGCAACTTCTCAAATTAAACAAAACGGCTGAGAACTGTCTTCGATTCGCGGTAGAATCAATGAAATAAATCTGCACTTTCCAAGTTTCTTTAATTGCGGCGTTGAGGGAAAACTTGGTATATTTCATTCTAGTTTGAAAGAAATTTGGAGTTTTGCAGCAAACGATGTATGACGAACGACGATTAATTTTGTGTGTCACCGACCTTAGTCATAAAATATCGAATATACTTTTAATATACCATTTACAACTTGGAACGATGTTGATTCTTTCATTTCTGAAGACGTAATTCGTGTAACGGGCAATCGGACGACGAGCAGCCACGCTGGCTAAAAATAAACCGAATCGGCAGCACGATACTACGAAAGAGACGTAGCGGGCGCGGGTACAAAAAGGAGAGACTGAAGAGTCTAGACGGACAATAACGATCTCTCTAGAAGAGAGAGAAGAAGGAAAAGAAAGTGCACTCGTTAACTCCGGTGGAAAACGAGCGGGCTCCTCCTCGTCCATAGGCCTCGCGAATCGTACGCTTCTCGTCCAGCATGACGATGAGATGAAATGAAGAGAAGCAATAAATCTTGCAATAACCATGTCGGTCGGTTGTTTCCAGCCTGCACTCTTCTACCATCCCTCCCTATCTCTTTTTGTCTCTCTCCTCTCCTCTCCTCTCTTTTCTCCTCATCCGAGGCGACCATCAACGGCGTCGATGAGAGTTCGGCCAACTAGGCAACTGAAGCTCGTTCTACCAATCAATCGAGTCAACTACTCGCAACACCCCCGCAATTGTGCGACATGCGCGTTAATTTATTGCGCTACTTTACTCTGACCTTGGGGCCCGCTATCATAAACGCGCGGCGGGCATAAACCTCGCTTTACGCATCAGTCGCTTCGGCTGCGAAAGAGATTGCCTCTTCTTTTTCCCGTTTTTTAATAATGCACCCCATCAGCGTTGTGGGTGTGTGTATGTGTGTATGTGTGCGCACGGCGCTTTCGCGACTTGTAATTTCCTCGGCATAATTCGCGTAGCGAAAAAGTCTCCGATAAGAAAGACGTATGATCGCCGTTTGCTCAGCGACGGAATATACATATTTGCGCAGCTAGGACAACACTTCAGCGCATAGCGAGGAGATGTTGAACGGTGTATAGGAAGTCGAGAGAGAAGGCGTTTCACGAGACTCGACGGATGTCGTGCAACACGTTTTTTTCCTCCGATTTCCGTGACGATCCGAGATCTCTCTGACGAATTTGATGAATTTGAGTTGCAATTATTGTTAACTAAATTCTGAATTTCTCGCAGTGAAATCTCACTCTGAGAAAGTGAAAATATACACCCTTCACTTCTTGAAAAAGAGTGACAATTGTTGTCACTTCTTTTAGAGTAAATTTTCACTTTTTACTTTTCTTTTTTTTTTTTTTTGAGTGAGATTTCACTCTTATGTGAAAATTTACTCTAAAAGGAGTGAAAATTGTCGCTCTTTTTCAAGAAGTGAAATATTTTAACAAGAACGTTTTTTCAAGAACGTGAATATCTTCACTCTCTTGGAGTGAGATTTTACTGCAAGAAATTTCGAGTGTGAGCTTCGAATTAAGGAATTGAATAAAATATTTTTTACCTGTTTACAATTTATACATTCGTGTGATGTAAATATAAATACACTACAATTTCCGAATGCGCGCAATGCAAAAACTCACAATTTCCGGTTAATTTTCGGTCTTCCTTTATTCTGCGGCTTTAGACGGCGGCTATTGTGCTTTCAGTTTACTTAATGTAGTATTTCATTTGTTTTATCTACGTGAGACTTTAAATGTCGATCGTTAAGCCCCCCAATCTTTCATCTCCGTTCTCGCTCGTCAGGGAAACTGCCGAGTCGCATGGAAACGTTATCGCGTTTCCTCCCTCGTCGCGCCTTTGGCGTTTCCATAATCGTCGTTCTCGTCGTCATCGTGTGTCTGCGAAAAATCGTCGCAGGGTTGCGTCGGGCTTTGACGTAGTCCCGGCGTTTTACGAGTCCCGAAGAACTAATTGCGCCTCGCACGGAAAAATTTACGGCCAGTTTTCACCTCGCGTTGAGTTATCGCTTGAGACACCGCTATTATCGCCGGAATGGGCCGCTATCTGGAATGCCGGAAAGTAGCTGATGGTTTATCGCCACTTACACGATGCGAGGAGGGGGAGTTTGCAAGAAAGGTGTTTACGTTATTTTCCAATCTACCTTCTACCTTCTTGCACGAGTCGAAAGCTGAGATGTGCGATTAACACGATTAACGCACCAGGATTTTTAAAAGAGCAACGATTTGGCTTTGTAAAGAGATTGGAGATTGCTTTTAATGAAATTAAGAAAGATGTAATTTCAATTTGTTGGAATATTATTTTGTTTCGATTGTGTTGAAAGTCTGAAAGTAGCGTGCAATTATATCTCTGAGATAAGATTGTTTTAAGTATCTACATAGAGATATAAGATTTTTTAACATACGTGTAAATTTTCCAACAAGAGGTAGTATTTTGAATTATTAAAAAAATAAAAAACGCATTTTTTTTGTAAGGAACCGGTGATATTTTTATTCCAATCCCAAATACAGACTGCGAGATGTTTTAAAAAACGATATTCGCTAAATGGCCACCTTGATTTTTCTTACAAATGATCATTCTTTTGACGAAATCATATTTTCGCATATTTCAGGCACAATTTCACGAATAACCGATCTAATGTTATCTTTAAGCACTTGAATCGAAGGCGGAGCATTAGTGTAGATCTTGTCCTTCACGTAGCTCCAAAGAAAAAAGTCTAATGACGTTAAATCGAAATGTGTGAAAATGTGATAAAAAATTTTGTCGAAATGATGAGCATTTGTAAGAAAAGCTAAGGCGTTTTTAAAATATAATCTCACAATCTGTATTTGGGATTGGAATAAAAATTCACAAAAAAATGCGTTTTTTTTTAAATAATTCAAAATACTATCTTTTGTTGGAAAATCTGATT
>NW_017305310.1:350048-354842 GCF_001594115.1 Trachymyrmex septentrionalis
GGGATTGGAATAAAAATATCACAAAAAAATGCGTTTTTTTTTAATAATTCAAAATACTATCTCTTGTTGGAAAATCTGATTGTATTATAATAAGGCGCATCTTTTAAGAGAGATTGAAAATTTGACCAAATGAGGACAAAGGAATTTTAGCTCCTATTGTTTTGATGGGTCAAATTTCAATCTTTCAATCTTCAATCTCAATCTTCAATGCGTAATCTGATTACGGCCTTAGATGACACGTATTCATACGAGCGATTCTGTTTTTAATAGATGTTATTTATAAAACATATTTTACAACACATTTTACACGAGTATAGAATAACTTTATATTGTTTTAAAAAGAACGTGTTATTTTTGCTTTAATTAATTGAATTAATTCGATCATGTTCGGATGTTTTAGATGAGTTAAATTAAGTGTCGTAGGAAACTGCTGTTAATTTGATTTCACGCGAGGTTCTGTCGATTGATTTTCTCTCCAATTACCGAAATCTTGATTATTAGATTATTCCCTTCATTTATCAGAAGCTAAACTAAAACTAGAATTTAGCTTTATTCTAGAGATTTGTCAACGAAACATTTATAGGACACATCTCTCGACAATTCGGTGGTCCGGCAACTATTTGAAAGAGAGATCCAAAGATATTTAGACGTATGTTCTAAAAGTGCGCTTTTACGGATGCTTGTCGCATATTTGCT
Source organism: Trachymyrmex septentrionalis (assembly GCF_001594115.1). Lineage (NCBI taxonomy): Eukaryota > Metazoa > Arthropoda > Insecta > Hymenoptera > Formicidae > Trachymyrmex > Trachymyrmex septentrionalis. The sequence goes on from NW_017305310.1 coordinate 350,745, forward strand.
ATTTCAATTTGCTAATTTGCACATTCCGGGGGCCGAAAAACGAAAATTTAACTACCGCACTGGTGGTGTGGTGTCCGGTGAAAATTTAGCCCGGGTACCTCGGCGGCGTGGCTATTTTCGGTGCGGTTGGCGCTCGGTCAGATCCTCCTGCTGCTGCTGCCTTCCGCTTTTATCTCCTTTTTTTTCCCCCTCTCTGTTTTCTCTCTACTCGTTGCGACGCGCGCCTCGCATCGGCGGGAGGAAACGCCTCGCTTCCTCGGGGAAAGCGCGCTGTGTCGCGTTTTCGCGCGCGTTCAAACGCGCGCAAGCACGCGCCACGCGTGTGGTCCACGGTGGCGCACGGTAGTAAAGGAGGAGACGTGAAGTGGCTTCAAAGGGAAGATCCTCCTCTTGGAATTCCAACGGCAACAGCGACGACGACCATCGTCATCCTCGAAGAAGCCTCTCCACTGCATTCGTTTTTTTACGAGCAATTAGATGTGCGCGAAGATGGAATAACATCTCGTGAGAATCGTCCGGAAAATCTTTCTGTAACAACGCCGTAGTTCATCGTGGGTAACGTAGAGACGGATGAAAGGCGCGGGGGAAGAAGGGGAAATACTTTGGTCGTTTCAAATGGTATTTTGTCGAAAAAAAAAAAAAAAAAAATGGAATTATTCATAGTCGTCGTAAACCGCGATATACGCTCCGTGCTTTCGTCGGTTCTGTTTAGATTTTCTCTTTAGACAGCAGCGCGGCTTCCTCAGTCGTCGGAATGCGCCCGACAAAGTTGTACCGCTATCGTTTTGGGTAATTAGGAAAACGCGGCGACAGCGACTAGAGAATTTCAAGTCGGACGCGACATCCAAATTGATGTCGGATCGGCCGGTACCTCCGTCCTGATGACAAACCCCCCGAGGGAATTTTCTTCTTTGCGAAAAAAGCTTTACTTCTAAACTTGAAGTATACTAAAATAAGAGCATCGATAATCGTCTACACAAACATTGTCTTTAATAATAATACAGAAATAGAACATTTATAATAATAGAAACGTAAATTGTAAAAACTTTATCTAACGAGATAGGTAATGAAAAATAATATTAAGATAAAACGTGAAAATAAAATACAAAAATTTTAGCAATACACAGTTGATCTGTTAGTGTAAATATATATTAGGTTTATTATTAACTTAGTAATTAAAGTTACTTTTATTAGAAAAAAATACAAATAATATATATAAAATTTGCTGCCTTACAGAAATAATATATCGATAAAAATATGGCTTGTATGGCTTTCGTATTTTAATTTTTTTACAACAATGCGATTTTTAAATGTCCAGATTTGATGAGGTCATTGCCGCTGCTTTTACGAGGGTGTTACTTTGAGGGAGGGAACTTTATTGGTTTCTTATCACGCCGATTGGTGTAACGACAAAATGTTTATTGTTCGCCTATTTCGCAACAGTCGAAGGGTTATCACACTAAGTGTCGGAATAGTTCATGATAAGCACGATGAAAAAGAATATGATAAAAAGATACAGTAACAGTGTACCTCTTTACTTTTAACAATAGCTGCAAATACAATTTTATTTCAACGAGAAAGTTGATTTCGCAATAACGTTATCCATTAACAACAATGAAAATTTTCTAAAAATAATCACGATAGGAATACGATTTCTATACGATTGAGGTAAAAGTGAATGCTCTTAAAATCATAATAAACTTATCTTTTTCTGTAGGTACTTTAAAGCTATACGACTTTTAATTACTACGTATTGTAGTAGGTATTAATTGTTAATTTGGCGGTAATTTGATTTGCAAGAACATTAGTACATTTCGAACATTCGACAGAGCTGTGCACTTTTAATAAATCTGTCAAAAGCACCCGACAGAGATACAGCGTTTATAGATGGGGGAGCAAGCGGAAAAAATAATCGACGGTAATTTAAAAGTATCGCGATACATTAACAAGCCAGCCACCCACGAATTCAACACAAAGGAGATTTTGCACTCACACGTATGCGCTCACTTCAATTACATGTCAGTCGTAATACGGTAATTTATCGGTCGAGATACGAAAGCGCGCAAAACACTGTTAACCTCTCTCGCTGTGTATTACATCGGGAGTGTAGTTTAAGAGAGTACGCCATGGTATGACCCGTATTGTAAATTATCTCGATTCCTGTGGAATGGCTTATATCTGCGAACGTGAAAGCTGTTTCAGCATAATATACAGCGATATGATTATGACTATTTTCGTTTTATCATCGCAATGCTCGTAATAAAAAGCTTCTCCCTGATATTCGTGCAATTCTGTTCACCACTACAGATATGGATACAATATTCATATCTGTATTGATGGACAAAAATAAATTATACATATTACATGTTATATTTGCTATTAATATATATTTAATTCTTGATTTTGTTAATATCTGTGGAATAATTAAAATACGAGCGTCGGCCTCGCTACTCATTAAAATGTTTATTAATTATTTTTACATGTCGTATATACTCTTGTTTGCATATTTCCCATATATAAAATCTTGATGTGTAATCCGATATTTGAAAATTAAATGAATAATGAAAAAAAATTCAAAGAACGAGAGAGCATTGTATAAAATCGTGAGATAAATCATACAGTTATATTTAATCGTACACAAATTATATACTTAGACACATATTGCCTCTTGAAGCGATTAACTGACCATTTTTCTTCTGCGTCATTTCTCTTTCGAAGATACACCTCGATCCTCCGCCGTTTTATCCGCGCCTTTTCAGACCCGCGTTGCGGTCACGCTTTCGTCCACACATTTTTCCCCGCGCGCTTTTCCTCTAATTTCTGACAAAGCGCCTCCAAATCTCCGCCCTCTGCCTTCGCAGGCTTTTCAGGATTTAGTGGAATCATCCGTCCAATTAACGTGGCCCAGCGGTCGGCCTTTCGCTAGGCCCTTCTCTCCGTTGGCTTCCCAGCTTTATTCCAATCCTGTTCCCACTTCCACTCCGCGAAACCAACGAGAAATACAGCAGTAACTCGATCCGTAGAACTAAGGGCCTCCTTCTTTCTCTCATTCTCACCGTCTTTGTACGCCTATGGGGATCTGCACATCTAGACAATCACACGGAACTTTTATCGAAGACGCTTCGTTCCTTGAAGCGGCGAGTTCGTTATCATAAGAAGGGTTCGATTAACAGAAAGAGACTGTAAAAGAGACTGTATGTTGACGAGTAGTATAATGCAACGACCCGACGAGATATTAATGACACGTATTAATTTCGTTTCGTCTATACTCAGTTGAGACTAAGCAATGTATTTGATACGATACTTTCGAATTAAATGCAATGATTTAATAATAAGGATTAGAAAGTAATGGTCTTAACGGTTAAAGCTGGATCTAGCAATAATTTAACTTTCAAATTTCTATAAGAATAAAAGGGGGAAATAAATAAAAGTAAAGATTTTGTATTTTTAATACAAAATTTAATTTCACTGAAAGTATGTATGGTGAAGAAATATTTGTTGTATTAATTTATGTTTTTTTTTTTACTTTGTTCTCTCGTGCAGCATCGTATTGCAAGGGGGCTCTCTTTTTTCTGTTTTTTTTTTTTCTTTCGTATCACTTTTACGTAAAAGAAAAGTGATATTAAATATTAGCTTCTGCAATCCAATTAATTTCATACAGATCTTTTTGAAGGAAGAGAGAGAGAGAGAGAGAGAGAGAGAGACTACATTTTTTGATTAAATTACAATTTGAACGAAATTGTAACTCACCTGGTGTGCACGCAACGAAAAAGAGCTTTTTAAATGGGATTTATCCATCTTACGTACCGCGACGGTAGAATAAACATTTCGAGACGAGAGCCGCAAGACAAATACGAAAATAGAACGGATGATGATGGCGAGTGGTTGGAACCAGGTTCCCCCGCGGCTTACCGGATTTAATTAACAATCGCCACTTTTTACGTGTCTGCATTCCTTCCCCTGCTCTTTCTTCATTGTCCATTTTTCTGCTGCGCGGCTCGTACATTCTCGCGTGTCTTCCGTTTTTATTTCGCCGGGCGGTTGCGGGCTTTATATAAAATATTAAACGCGGCGTGACGGGTGCATTCCCCCCCTCCC
>NW_017305310.1:354942-359122 GCF_001594115.1 Trachymyrmex septentrionalis
TCAAAATCCGTAAGTGAAAAAAGGGATGAGAGGATGACAGAGTTTCAATTTGCGCCTTTCAGGTATCATCGCGTGCGAGCGACTTTTTCCTTTAAGATTATTCACACAGGCACGGAGGAGGCGCTTAACTTGGCACAACAAGTATAGTCGCATATCGTTCTCTCGGCTTCGACGAAAAACAACACGGGCGCCACACGCTAGTTAGTTTCCCCCGCTATCTCGAGTCCCTTTGTCCTACCTTCTTCGAAGAAGGACGCCGGAAACTCCGGCTGCCTCCAGGCCCCCGTGATTAATCGGACAAGATGGAGGCGGTACGAAACGCGATGCGTTTTCGGCGTCACGGTGCCTGCATTTCAGACCGCATTGTTCCGTTGCACGAAACGTCCCGTGACGCGGTTTTCTTGCCGTTTCTTACCGGCATAAATACGACAGGAAATACGAGTCCGTTCTCATTTTTGTGCTGCCAGGCGCACCTCCCTTCGTTCCTTAACTTCGAGTGTTTCGTCATGATTAAGGACTCTCGACGGTAAATGGAGCTCGGTGTGAGCTTTTCTTACCGCTAACAATCTCTTTCTTCTTCATCGTATCAAGCCCTTTGATTATTCTTATGAAATAATATAGCCACCTATAAAAAAAAAAAATAAAAAGAACATATATATATATATATATTTTTTTTTTTAAAGAATTCAGATATACTATAATATAGATAGTTTGTATTATCTTCAATTTTATTCCCAATAAAATATTAAAAAATGTATAAAATATTTTATACGCTTTTCAATTACTTCAATTTTGATTTTACTTGAAATTCTTCATTGTAAATTTGATTGTGTGTGCCATAATTTAGCATTAAATTTCCGGTTATGGGGAACAGCAAATCTTGGCTGGCGCGAACAGATGCGAAATCGAGACGTGGTGTCGCACGCGTTATCGCCGCCAGGAAGTTCTCCGACAATGTTCCTATCGGGCGAACACGCGCATCGCTGTGGTCTGCACGTTACCGCGTCTGTGGAGTCTCGACGAGGGGACGACGACGACCGGCGTCGGCGTCGGCGTCGGCGTCGCGAGATAATGTAACATTCGGGCGCCGGCTCAGCTCTCTCGCACATTCGATTCTCTGTCGCACCGGCGCGAAACTGTCGCGCGGTTGAAATTACCGGAGGAGATTGGCGCCGGCCGTGTACGGCGGTCAGGAAATTAAATGCTGTCCGGTAACATTGTTTCCGACGAAAAAAAGAAAGAGATATAGGATGGCGATGGTGGATCGTGATAGAGCCGCCTGATTTTAGCCACGTCGGATACTCGATCGAAACGCGCGAGTTTAATAACGTATGAACGATCAAGTGTTGGTAACTCAAAATTTCGAATATTTTAGAAAAGAATTGGCGAGCAGAGAATAGTATAATAATAATATAACTTTATCGACACAAAAAATGCGGTACAAAAAATATAGAACAATATGTAGAGCTAGATAAATAGATAAAGAGGCAGTAAAAGGTGAGATATCAGCAATCAGACAACATTTTTAGTAGAAATGGTAGTAGTTTAAATATTAAAAATTGCCAATAAAAAATTTCTGCGATACTTATTTAACAGCACAATTTTACCTAATAGTTTGTCAAATAAACATCACTAATTTATAAAATAATTTTATATCATCAGAAATGTACATTCTAAATTTATGGGAGTGAAATTTCATCCCAAGAAAAGTGACAGTTGCGTCAGTCCGGCAAAAGGTGAATTTTACTTCACTCCTTCGAGGAATGAATTTCCTAAAAGAACAATTTTAATAATTAATATCTCGCTTCGCAAAGCAGCGCGCGACGCTTTTTCTGCTACATTCGTTTGTTTTGTGCAAAGCACATCAAATTAGTTAATTTCGTCAAAGATTGGATGTAGGGGGAGCTAAACTTAACATTTACCTTCTTCAGTCTTCGCTTTGAGAGAGTGAAATTATTCACTCTTCGCAAAGATTGAAAATTGACTCTCGTTCGAAGTGATTCTTTACTCTCTAAAAATGAAAATTTCCACTCCTGCCGGACTGGTGCAACTATCGCTCTTCGGGAATGAAATTTCTACCAAAAATTTAGAGTGTGAAACACACTTGAATTTATAAAATCAAAGTGATTGCTTGAATACCGATAATAAGGTTTCACAATATATACTTTGCAATTTTTTTTTTTTTTAGTATAATGATTAAGGGACGATGAGACAAAAAGGTTCCGCGATGTGGCTACAAGCGCGCGCATCATTGCCCATTAATGCACTGGCGAGAGTGCATTGTGCATTATACAGCGTGACATTGTGTCCTCGTTAACAATGGCTAGGTGCGGTACCGGTTGGGTTCTCGATTTGGCAGGTCGTTTTTGTGAAGCTATCAGGTGACGTCCGTCTCCACCATCGCAATTTCATGTCGATCCACTTTTATCATCATTTACATGGTCTATGGTTTGTTGAATCTTTCTGATTACATTTTCAATTATTGATCACTCTATATTCGATATAGTCTTGATTCGTATAAGGATTTAATATTAAAATGACAATTTACATAAATTTGATTTTTTGATTGTCACTTTAATTGTAATGATTTCTCAGATTTGTATGCATTTATGCTAAATAATTTTAGCATTTATCGTAATTCGAATAGAGATTATATGTATAGTGAGATTAATGAGAGGTAACGGTTACTTTCACTGTTTTACGAAATATATTTTTAGTATTCTTTATGGATCTTATCAAATACTGTTGAATAAGTAATTCCTGTAAGATAATGCTGACACTATTGCTTTATTGTTGACACTATTTAAATAAACTATTTTTTTTAACCTTTGATGTCGGTAATTTTCTTTTTCTCATATTCTCTCTCTCTCTCTCTCTCTCTCTCTCTCTCTCTCATAAATCTTTAAACATTTATAAATTTATCACGTTGCCTAGTAATATTTTTCCTGCTATTCGCATTCGAATATTTAGGCATATTTAATTCTCTGTGAGAGCGATTAAATCTTTGGCAATAGCGATAATCGTCTGAAAATAACAGTACTTTTCGAGCGTTGGAGTTTGCTTCTTCGTGCCGAAAGAAATTTAAAATGCAGATTCCTCGTTTAAGAGGTCCGTCGTCTCCTACGAGACACTTTGCCAATTAATTTTATTATCCCTAGCCGACATAAACGCACATTTCTACTCCCATCACGTGGATCGTAATATAGGTTAAAAGGATAAATATAACAATAAATATACAGTATGCTAGAGTGTCTATATATAGAGAGATCTAGGTGTATAAAATGGATATGTTAATCGTACAATATTCGACCGATATCACAAAATTTCACCGATTGTCTTTTCATTTTAACTACTTAACATTGAGTGAAAATTTTGTCGCGCAATATAAATAATTTCTAGGTGAGTACAGCTTAGATTGGCTAATTAAATATTTGGAAAAGACGAGTATAATACGTAATTATTATTTAATATTGTATTAGTAAAGCATACTAACTATACGTAAAAAGTTCTGCGTAAGAAACAGCGACTCAGCGATACAACGCAATTCCCTTTTTATTTTATCAATAACAAAGGAAATAGTTTATCTAGTATGGATTTGCCACACCATTATTTCTGTTGATTTAACTGTGGGGAAGAAACAACCTTGTCATTATTCCTATCTCCACATTACGTGACTCAATTTTCTGCGAGGACAAAACACACGTACAATATTTTATATGTACATATATGCGCGCGCGCGCGCGCGCGCGTGTGTGTGTGTGTGTGTGTGAAGATGTCTTTTTCGTCAGCTTCTATGCATATTTAGATCAAACAATCGCTGGATGAAGCACCGAGACACGCTTTTCTGAGCCTTTTGCTGTTTTCTTCGTCTTTTGTCTCTTCTTTCCTTCCGAGCCGTCCATTTTATTCACCAACCTTGCTTTTGCATTTAAACACGCGGTTCACTTAATTTATACGGGGCAGACCGGTACTTAGAGGTGCTTACATACATATAACAGACATGCCCATCCAGCTGGTAGAGAAAGACGGTATGAATAGCCAGTAACCGCGCCGCGCCACGCCGAAACTTTCTTCGTTAAAGGCAAGTACCTCGTTATTGTTTCAAGAGAACGATACGGCTCGTAGTTGAAGAGCAGACTGAAAATTCGTTTCCCAAGTGAATAGAGAATTTCATGTTATT
>NW_017305310.1:359222-372440 GCF_001594115.1 Trachymyrmex septentrionalis
ATGGTATCTTTCGATTGCGAAAGAGAACTTTTCGTCCTTCATCATTATTGTCATTAATAACATTTCTACTTTTGTGTAATAAATATCAAAAGGCTCCTCCGCTTTGTTTCCACCATTCTGGAACGAAATGTCGAGAATGCTCTCGCATGTTCTCGACATTTTAGCAGGAAGGTAAACCGCACCGAGGGTGATACACAGAATAGGTACACGAGGAATATCGCCAGGGATAGGACGCGAGGAAGGGTTTTGCTTTTTGAGAGTTTGTGTTGCGGGGAAAGAGGAAAGGAAGGGTTTCATCGTGTTGCTTACTACATTCTCGCATTGTCTCGACTGGGTTTTACGAGGTGGCATGGAAGCCGGCATTAAGAAAAGGGTGACGAAGGAGGGACCAAGCAAGCAGAGAAAATGTCTGGTGTCGGCTGGCAAGGAGGAGCAAGTTTACACCTACCCACTAATTTTATGAGGTTAGTTAAGAAGCTTACGGACAGGCTTATATACGAACTCAGTAATTTTATAATTTAAACGAGAATTCTTTGTGGCCGCGCTCGAGTTTTATCTTGCGAGGGCTTTCCTTTGTTTCCGACGACTGTTATTATTCGCTATTTTCTTGTATCCCTAATGCAAGTTTCTTCTTTTGCCCTGATTCTTTCGCAAATCTCGTTCAAGATTTACCTCACGACGAGTAGCTTTCGGCTTTTAGTATTCGCTATCTCCATCCAGTTTGGCGTGACAAAAGCGTCTACTAGTCTCGATGAACCGAAAATTGCTTTTATTTCTCATCAGCAGAGAAACTCCCTGCGGCATCTATAAGATCTTTCGATCGCGCAATAATGAAAAGTAATATTTACGAGTTCAATAATTATGATATTGCAGAGGCAATCATATCGATTACAATTTATTTTCCATATTGTCATATTTATAGCAGTAAAATAAATATGTACGATTAAAAATTAGCTGTGAGTAGTCACTATAGTGAGGAGAAATTATTGATGTAATTACTCCTTTGTCGATGTAATTTATTATTAGGATCAATATCGATGTGAAAGGGTAACTACTAACATTCGAGACTTTAACGTACTCACGTTAAACTCGATCGTAATCAATGTGCACCGCAAACTTCAGCAGATCGATCGTAGGGGCTACCCTCTTTCGGTGGTGGTGCCTTCTACCTCCTGTGCCTTCAAGTTCCTCTCGACATCTTCGGCGCTCATTAGACGTAACCGAGTTAATTCTCTCATGAGATGTACGTCTCACCTCGACGGAGCGAATTTCCATGCAAATTCATCGGGACGGGCGTTTCGCAGTAAAATTTCAAGGGTTGCCCCCGTCGCGCAATTCGACCCTTTACCTCCTGCTCTACTCCCTTCCTCCTCTTCTTGTATTACCACCACTTTCTCTGTAGGAGCTGCAACCTCCCTTCCGAAACTTTACGAACTCTCCGTTCGTTCGACTCAGCTTCTCTGCTGGGAATTAACCGGGCAACATCCTATTAGTATTAAAGCGTGCCACTGCGTAGTTATCTCACTCCGATTCATCCGTGCCTCCCGTAGATGGGAGACTCCTCCTCGCATCCTCGCGAATCTCCTTTGTCTTATTTCTCTACGTATTTCTAATTTTCGTCAGTGCACTTTCTCTTTTGTATCGATTCAAAGTTTGTCACGGTATCAGCTTTCTCTGCATTCATTGAAAAACGCGAGGTACGCATATTTTATTAAAACTGATTATATTGAAATACTCTCTCTCTCTCTATATATATATAAACTAAATACGAGAAAAAAATATAATGTATATATTTTTTACTTTATTATTGTAGTTTCGTTTGTTATTCCTGTCAGCGTGACGATTACTTTCATTTTTGTTTCGCGCTATTTTTGTATCCGTCAACACGCTTTTTTTTATTTTGTTGTGTCGGATTAATATTTCTCTATATTTTCTTCTCCCGCGGATTATATTTTCTTCGTCGTGACATTAACGTCATTGGATTTTGCACTTTCAAGGACACTCGGCAATTTGCAAGGTGGTTTACAACTGTTAATCCTAGCTCTTTCACGGTGGCATTAGCCTCTGTAACGAGCCATTGTCGCCGCCCTACTACAGTTCTAAGACCGGACTCCGAAACTTTCCGAGACATTAAAGACACGAAGGAACGATAAAGCGCGCAAATTATGTCGCAATTATGCAAAGCGAAATACTGTGAGGCAACGACCAACATTTGCTTCGGTCGTTAAAGCTTTTTCGCGAAACTTTCCGGCGAAACTTCGTGCGAGCAGCAAACTCGAAAGCAGGTGACTGACATTTATAGCGCTTTTAACGGGTGCAATTATCGAGATAATTAGAAATGAATCCTTCGATCTTCAGCTTTGAATCTTGTCCGCATGTTTTTTTCACTCCTTTCCAAATTACATCTGGTAATATCAATATCTGAAATATCTGACGAGAGAAACACTGCCTGGAGAAATTCTAGTTAATTGCGAATAATTGATAATCACTAACGATGCAATTAATTTTAACCGCTTTGAAAGAAATCTTTTTTAAAGCAATTTATATGATTTACATGATTTATTTACGTGGAAAGAAATTTAATTTCAATCTTGAGGTTTATTCGGTTCCAATATCACGAAGATCACCGGCTTTGAGGCTTCTCGCACTTCATAATCGTTCCGTGGAGCTTTTCTCTCTCAAGCTCCTCCTTACCTCGGGCTCCGCAATTTCTCTCACGATGCGCAGAGGTTTCTTCGCATTCGCAAACAGTTCTTATTTACGAGAACGCAGTCATTTTTGCGGCCCTCAAAGTGGGGCTGCTATTCGCATGTAAATCGTTTTCCCCTGCTGCCGCTGCGGCGCAAGACAGTAAACGAGAGAGATATGCAAATGTCGCTAATTACTGCTAGTGGCAGGATTACGCGACGTCTTTCTCTCCCCTTTGCACATCTTTCTCTTCGTTGAAGGAGAGGGGCCTCCCATCTTCGTTCTCGCTTGAATATCCATTTACGAGCGATCGTACATGCAGCATTATTCGCTCGATCATATGGAATGTGTTAATCCGATATTCACGGATTATTCCATAAGAAAATGAAATATACGTGAGGTTGCTCACATATTTTTAACGTTATACTTGAGCTTCCGTTAAATCTACTTGATGCTTTTATGCATTACTATTTTGTATTACAAAGTTATTAATTGGTAATATTTGTTACAAAAAAGTTACGCATGTTCTTTGTTATCGAAGGCAATTCGCTGTTTATGTTGTTTCATCTATAATGAAAGAACAAGCCGCGCGGAAGTCTCTTGCATCGCACAGAAAGAAATCCCGCGTGAGTGAGTAGATGAGAGGAAGTCGTCCTCAGTTCATCTCGTTCAGTCGCGAAATGAGTAGTACAGAAGATATGCAAATTTCGACAATTATTGGTATCCACGGGATTATACACGATTTCCTCCGCCCTTTCCCTCGTCCCTCCCCCACTTACTCGTCATCCAAATTTCCTGCCTATAACCCTCCATTACTCGAGCCTCCCTTTTCAGGGAGGATTCACGTACCTTGACACCTCTTCAAGCGACACATTTGCCATCGTCTCCGTCTTTCGAGTCTCTCCTTCCTGACCAGATAACCAAGACGTTGTAACGAGCAGTCATGGAGCGCGAAATGCCTCCTCCTTTCCCTCGTTGGTAATCAGAGAGCAGGGAAGAAGATTATCCTTCTTCCTGGCTCGCTGCCTCCAACGACAAAGGCATCCCTTGAGGTCGGAGGTGCCGACTGATAAGAGCTTGGAATTACGCTCTATCGTCATAGCTGGCTGCCGACGGCCGAAAAGCGCGGACCTCTGATAGACCGAGATGTTCTCCCATGGGATGAGGGGGCACGCAGGAGAGAGAGAGAGGGAGAGGGAGAGAGAGAGAGAGGGAGAGGGAGAAACGAAAGCTGGTTCCTCTAAGGGTAGGCGGTGCTAACTTAACGATTCTACAGGAGAATTAGAGAGCCGACGAGGATTAACGATGAGAGACAAAACTGCCGCGGCTGCTTCTCCCTGTTTCTGATCTATATATTGGCACACATCTGCTCTCTGGATGGGTTCGTATCATAACCGACAAATTGCACGCGACAATTAAATAGCGTTTAATCGCAACAGACAATTAAACGCGATTAGCATGGACATGGTTTGAATTACAATACCGTGTAAATTAGAAATTTTTTGTGACAAATATATATATATAAATCAATAGGGTTTACAAAACATCGAATATACTTGTTATAATCAAATTTTTTTCATATTACGAATATTTCCATATTTCTTCCAAATTCACAATTATATATATTTATAACCGTTTATGATTACTTAATTTTTTGTTATTTTCCTGTTTGGGCGTTTAATATGTAATTATAATACAATACAAACTAATGTTTAATTTTAAAGGAATCGTATAATTTCAAGAATATTTCACGTTGTTTGTTCAAATACTTGGAAGTTACAAATCGGGGATAGAGCTCTCTGGGTGGTCGTGTTTCCTCGTTAATTTTTAGTACCGCGGGGAGAACAGAATCTAACGAGGAAAACGGTGCATCTTAGCCATTTTAGTAGTCTAGATTATGGAGCAAGATCTATGATAAATGGCACGAGTAGGAGGGGCGTGCCGCTTCATTTTTGTCCTTTCTGTTTCATTTCTTGGCCTACGTACGTCGGGGTACGTCTAATAGATAAAACTGTATCTCGCTACGCGATCTACGAGGCACCACGCGCCATGGAGGGTGGAGAACGGTTATTACGAGATTATATTACGACGAGATCTTGAAATCGTTTTGCTACCATCCACCCCTTGATTATATCACAGTTGAGGGGATCGTTCAACAATTATTACTTCCTGAATTGCTTTCAGCGCTACTGACTGATCACCAACGTCTCTCTTTGCCTTCGCTATAATAAATCCCTTCTAATAAATACTATCGATAACGCACTACGCTTTATGCGATTCTTTTCTTCTTTTTCTACGGTACTTCAAGGTTGCGAGCGGAGAATGCTTCGCATAGGAGAAAATTCTTCCTACGTGCCCGCGCGACAATAAGACCCACGTGCGTGTCAGTATTGCCATCGAAGAAACGAAATGGCGTGGATCGTAGGCGATCACAGCCGTTATTACGAAGTCGTAATGAGAGGAGGTCCGAGCGGGGGTTATTTTTAGATAGTAGAAGACGACCGCCACACGGTCAGAGATCGCGCCGAATTAGGAGGGACTATTTTCATTACATGCTTTTAGCCCCCCTCGATGTCTCACGAATGAAGCGAGGGGGTAAATAACCCGGGGAAAACGTAAGAGATATCTTCCGCTCTTACGGTCCGCGACCGGCCGAGAATGGCTTACCTGCGTTTATCCTGCTATTTTATTTCTGTTGTATCACGAGTTCGGGGGGCGAGCGAGCGAGGGCGCACAAACGAACGAGAGAGATCTTGGGAACAAAGGAACTCCCTGCAAGAAGAGGCAATACCGAATACGTTCCCTCCAGCGTTCTTACCAGCGGAAAAGCAGCGGATAGAAGCTTTTAGCCTAAGCCTTTCACGTTTAGCCCTTCAACGGGTCATACGTTGAAGATGAAAATTAACCGGGATAACTTTGTAAAGCGTTACTTATGCAGAGAATAAAACGTAGTAGGATTGTTGTCACGTACTGAAAAAGAAAGAGCTCGCGAAAAGCTCGAGTAAAAACCATTCTTATATATTACATTTTTTCTGATTATTCCTAATGTATATAATAATTTGAAATATATAATAACTATAACATTCTTTATCTTTTTCAGGTAAGTCCTGGGGAGATGTATCTCGATTGCAAAGGGATAAAACCGACGGAGATCTAGGAGAGGTCCAGGTATAATAGAGGCGATACCTAGACTTTGTCGTAGCACAGTAAGTAAACGGTAATAAGTTCGAAAGGGTCTCTTCTCCCCAAAAATGTAATTATTTCACACAGAGAGCCGTAAACATATTGAGCGTTGAGTCCTCAAGGAACGTATCACGTGCACGTTTTATTCGCAATATATATTCTCGGTATATCATCCAGGCTGTGGTTGTCGCTTTGTCGTAAGGTCCGCTAACTACACTGCTCTTTTTCTCCGTCGTACTTCCCGACCTCATCGTTTCCGCTTGGCGGCCCCGATCCGCATCTTCTCCCGCGTGTTCCGAGTTATACTCCTGTTAGCTTTTATTACAGCGTTCATCCACGGATTCATCGCGGAGTGTCGCGGGCTTGAGTCGTGCGCCGCTGTCGCGGTAAATCATCTACGGGCAATCAGGCTCCCTTTGTGTTGTCGAGGGGAGGGGGGGAGGGGAGAGGGGCCGTTTGAGGATCCCGCGTTCCACATCCTTATCCGCTTAGTCGGGCAATATGTGGAGGATATACGCCGGCGGTAGCTCCGTTTCCTTTGTTAGATTTCATTCGGTGGAGTCTTGTCGGGGGTGGCCGAGGATGGTGGCCAGCGTTCTCGTATCTGTGCTTTCTTCACCGCTTATCCGTTTACATGCGTTTGCGTTTCGCGTAATCCGCTTTCGACATGCCTCGGCCAATATCGATATTTGAGATTTATGAGACGCGAACGTAGATAAAGCTGGCGGTACGTGAAATATTGAGCGACACTTGAAGTGTGAGTTTATCTCCGTTTCTCCTTTTTAAATACAAGAGCTTCTATAAATGCGGAACCAGACAGGGACAGTGTAAAATATAACGGAGACACCACCGTGTCACCGGATGCAACACGTATCTTTACATAGAAAATATGCAGCATGAAAGTGTACAAAGTTTTTCGTCGGTTTATATGACTTATTTGATTTATGTATGTATTCGACTAATAATTGGAGGATTGTAATTATTAGTAGTGTTCTGAAAAATATTCGTGAAATATAAAAGCGAATTTTCGAATTTTCGAGAGAATATTTTCGTGGAATTAGCTAAAAGATATCCCATATACAGCATTCGTGATAATCGGTAGAGCTGAAACGTTGGCTGGAGTGCATAATAATACCACGACTTGTGCGGGAACAAACAAAGTCACACTCGCTTTCCGTTATTTGATATTTTGTCGCATTTTCCTGACACGTTGTCACGCCTATCTTATTTCTAGTTACGTGGGCGTACTTCGTGATTAATCAGTCTACCTCGTCAGCCGGTTGTTGACCTACGCGAGCTCGCCGACGTGCATTTGCATTTCCAATTTTTGCGTTTATTGGCGAGACCAGATATCGAGTTTACACTCGCTGACGTTGGCGGCATCGTTATTCGCACCGAACGAGAAACCTGCAATGTAAAAGAATGTGACTCTGAAAGTATACCAACTTATTTTTTTGTTATACGTACTGAATATAGAGAGCGGGATGTAGAAAGATTATGATCGGTGATTATATATACACACACACATATATACGAGTGTATATATGTATATATATATTATATACTTGTGATTCTCCATCCTTATTACAAGTACAGATTAATGGGTTATTTGGAACAAGTTGCAAATAACTTTTAAGCGAATCAAAAAACTTCGACTCTCTCTCTCGGAAAATAAAAATTGTAGATGCTCAATCAACATCCTTTAAATACATTATACCGAATCCGGCACGTTCACGAACGTAATACGAAGAGATGCAAGACGCATCGCGAATTGGTCTTTGAAGTGCACAGTGGCGAAGAGAGGACTCGTAAGAAATTTTCTCCGGTCCGCCCTCATTTCGCCCGACGACGGGGGGGGGTATAAGGGCGGCGGGGGGGAGGGCAGGCACCGAGGTCTGTGACCTTAAAAGTTGTCGGTACAGGCGTCGTTGCGGTGCTGAGAGGAGCGAGGAAGCAAAGAAAGAGAGGGAATGATAGATCGGTGTGAGATGGGAGGGCGCTCGAAAAAGAGAACGCGGGAGAGAGAGAGAGAGAGAGAGAGAGAGAGAGAGAGAGAGAGAGAGAGAGACAAGCTCGTTTATTTTATCGTACACACAACCGCGCAAGTATCAACCACACCTAGCCGGCTGTTCGCTCTCCCGTACGGACGCGATCTGTCAGGTAGTCCGTGATACATGGGCATGTGCACATAATAATATCGCGTGGCAGCCCGCGAGATAGTCGGCGTGGGTCGACAGACAGGGAGTGCCACTCCGAACAAACCGCATCAGGTATTTTTTTTCCGCTTCTCTTTCACTCGCGCTGTTTCGCGACGAGCACGAAGACTCGCTGCCTCCCGTGGCTGCCCCGCGAATGTCTCTTCCTCCTTACCCGACCTTCCCGTATCTCTTGTACTTGATTATACTCGTGACGCGAACGACGTTCGTATCAAGGCCTGTTGAGTCGACTTTGCGACACGATGATAACGTCGAGATTACCGACATTTCAAAAAGTGGCAAGCTAGCTCATTGCAGTCGCAACACAGAGCCGTGTTCCCTTGTAGTGGTGATGTTCTACAATGTTATCTATGATTTATCAACGTCGATATTGCTATCTCGTTCCGGGATATTGAATCGGCTGTCCCACTTTTCGCGAAGCTACCGAACTTTCGCATTCTTTTGCCGGTGGTGGCTGGTCGTGTCTCGATATATAATTTGCAAAAACAAATGGCAAGTTTCGAAGCGCGCCAGTAGAGCTGAGTGCGAATTTATATTTGAGGGACGCATCGGTGTCTTTGAGAAATTTACGTTACGTTGACGTACCGTCTCCATCCGCGAGAAGACGCGTAAAAAAACTGCAAGACGGAATGTGGTAGGGATCAATGGTTAATACACGTCCGCGTTGCTAATTCGCCGGACCAACGACGACCATCGCTTGTGCCGTGCCATTTTATGGTTGCACGAAGTCTTGTACTAGTTGTATTTAGTACCGAGTGTGTAATTACAAGCAGAAGCTCGTAAAATTGTCGACGCTGCTTTTAGGGTGCCGTGGGGAGTGCATCTCGTGTAATCCCTATAGTCATAGTTCATCCGTGCGTGACTTTTGCGACGAACGAAGTTAGCAACGACTAACAAGATAATATTAGTATTATTTATGAGACACGTCAGTATTCCCCGATTGATTAATTTTTATCATCGGTACGCGTTTCTATTTGCCGCACAGCGGCAATGTGAAATGCAAATTACGAAGAGTTACAGCGCTTTGTTGTGAGATACGGTTGTAGAGAGCTTAGAACTGGTAGAACCAGAGACTAAAGGTCGGAGGAAGAGCTTATGTAGATACAAACGTAATCTAAAATTATGATATGTATTTTGATTCGGACCCGAAGGTTTAATAATTAAACTGAGAGATTAATCGATACAATCCCAAGTTCCAGCTGAATAGGATATTTGCAAATAAGATAAATTCGTTCTCACTGGACGTTTGTTTGATTAATTAATAATATACACCATTTTTAAATGCTCATAGAAAAATTTGCCGTATCGATGGCCGCGGATACCGTTTTAATGCCAATATTACGGCAATCGCGTCGATAGGTGGAAGATCGATGAATCTGTTGAAAGCGTTCTCACACGAGAATAAATATTCCATAGATTTCTTTTTTCGCCGTTATTAGCCCACCTGTGCTGGAACAATCGTGGGCGAGCATCCAGCGATATGATATTTCTCGTCACGCGAGTCGCTGATATCCTGACTAGGATATGGTTAAAATAATTTACTACGACAGTTCTGCGTATTATGGATAAATCTACGATCACGAGTGTAAGTTTTGCCGTATATATAGAAAATAAGCCGTATTTACAACTGACCAGTTGTATCGACGATGCCGCTTTTCCACAAAATCGGACGCTGAAAGAAAAAATTGTTGCAACACTCAATCTTTTCTTTCAGTGGATGATTATTAATTCCCTTGTACACTGACATTTATGCTGCGAGTTCTTGAAAACTTTATGCGTTTAACAATTTTATCTCTCCGTGGTGCGTGGTCGGCCATGTGGAATTTTCCCCTTTTCCGCCAACTCTTTCAGCTTCAATGCAGATTTTTATATTGTTCCGGCGGACTGTGTAAAAACCTGAAAAATTTCCTGCATATTTATATAAGCGTAAAAATGAGATTTTTACTAACATACGTTGTGTGTTAAAAATATAATGAAATTTAATGAACTTTTAAATTGTTAACACAAATTGAATTTCATTATTTCACTTCGTTACATTAAATGTAATTACATTGCATTAAATTTAATGTATTTATAATTTAAAAGTATATTATTCATGTACATAAAATTTAACGTACTTTCCATATACAATTTTACGATACTTAATGTTCATTACATTTAAGATTTTAACTTAGTTTTCAGTTAAACCATTTATTACGAAATTTTTAACAATGTAGAAATCGTACTAGTATTTCACTTATTCTTTATATACTTAAATTTATCTACTAGAATTTACAATCAAAATATCGACTGTGTTTTCAAAGTTTTAACTTGGCCGGTGGAGAATTAAAAAATATCGAAAGAAATGATACTTTTTTGTACTACTATCTAATAATAGCTTATCATTGAAATGAATTAATTTTTCTTATATCGAATGCTAAAGTATTTCTCTTCCTTTTTCTCTCTCTTTGTTGTATTACTTATTAATTCCCGTAAAAATAAATGATCCAATAGTGTTTATATAATTTCGTAGAAAAATATCTGCTTAGTATCGTAGATTATCGCTTTTCTATATATAAAATATCAATTGTATTATTAGTATTGTCTAAAGATTCCGATACTCGAGCCTTCAATTAAATTTCATATGTATATTGTATATTTACTCGCGAGTCCCCGCGTTTTACACGAACATCGATTATTATTAGCCGCATACTGGTGTTTCGTTTCTATCGCAAGATAAATGCGCCACTTCCGCGCCGACGAGCTAAAAATGCTTTTTCCGCTGGTGAACATTCGATAAAGCGCAACCACTATATACCGCGCTCGCTTAATTAAGGATAGAAACATTTATTCCACTTCTTCGTTCTGTGCGATGCCGCACTCGTGCCGGTTGGACGATCTCGATCCTCCTCGTTGCGCGTTTCAGCTTTTCTCGATTGCAAACGGGGGGGGGGGGCCAGTCGAGTCGATTGCCGTCGCGTCGCGCCGATCAACAAAATGGATCGTAATCTGGTTTGCTTCTGGATCCGCGCGAGGAGAAGCGAGACGAAAAACAGGAATAAGGAGCGAAGAGACCAGTTTCTTTACCTGCCGTTTGCTTTACCTCCATCTGATATCGCTTGAAACTCTCGCATCACCTCCTCGCATTTCCTTCTCCCACTTTCTCGTCTTATCTCGAAAATGTATTGCCGATTATCTTGATTTCCTTTCGTGTTCTTGTTCTTTTAATATTCCTTAATTATCCGTCGTACCGTTTGTACTTGAAAACAACAAGTAGGAATGCCAATCGAATAAGCCTTGTCTTTCAGAAAATAATTAATTCACGGAATCGATTCCGAATTCGCAATGACTGCTTTTCCACTTGATGATACAAATTGCGAGTATCGGTTCTGCCTTTTTGTTATTCACGGAATGTTAAGAAGATGCAAAACGATGATATTTTTGTCGACTTGTGTCATTAAATGGAGAAAAAAAAACTTCATGTATTTTTATGCGTCTCATTTATGCAGTTATTCTTTCCAGCATAAATTACATCGTTTCTTTACGAGATAAAAATCTACGAACTCTCACACGCCATTTATAATGTAAAATGGAATGTTATCTTGAAGAATATATGTATATGAGATTATAAACGATACACACTCAGTTTACTCATTACTGCAGTTAATTCAAATAAAGTAGCCACGTCATCGTGTCTTCTCATATTGCAGATACGAAGATCTTGCGAGTTGATTAAAAAGGATTAATTTATCCGAGTTACAATAATAACGTGCGTTTCGCTTCCACTTCGCTGTTAGTTATTTTTTTTTTTTTTTTTTAACTTCCGACGTAATCTTCTGACGTAAAACCGCGAAGTAAGCCATAGTCCACGGGTAACAGCGATACGTGTCTAAATAAAATTTCCAAACGTAATATTTCACATATCAGCGATTTCAGACCCGACGTATCGAGTATCGCGCCGCATTATCGTCATAAAACAGCGTATCGCGTTATTAACATAATTAACGAATATCCATGCGGTCTGGGTAGCGTACATCGCGTTCAAAATGAGAAAATCTATTTTATTTCCGGGTAGGGGAGGAGAGGAGGGGGGGGCGAGCGAGGGAGAAAGCTGTAACGCACGAGGGGGGAAAATCGCGGGGATGTGCGTACATTCGGGGGATATTGAATATCGAATATTCGGACGTGCCCGGAGAGAGTCGTGTGCGGGAAAGATGGAATAACCGCGTGCACCGCATCTGGTATTTGTCCCGGATACACCCCGGATCGGAAATGGCGATCGAACGAGGCAAGAATTCTCGAGGGGGGGGAGGAGGGGAGGGGGGGTCGCGATTTTCTATTTGCCACGACCGGCGCGGCGGCGGCGGACGTGAAGATTTTGCGAGCGGCGTAGCACGCGCACGCCTATTCATTTAATTGAGCTACCTACGAGAGAGAGAGAGAGAGAGCGCGCGGCAGGGAGTCGGTGATCAAGTGTACCGGTTGTGCAGGTACGTAGGCCTCTCCTCACCCCCTCCCCCTCCCCCTCCTTCCCCCGACTGATTTATGATCCGGTCTCGCCAGTAATGGAACGCTCGCGGACCGGCTTGCGGAAAAGCGTCTGGTATCTGTCCACCTTAGGGAGTACCGCGCCGTGTTAATAATCGTCGATCGTTCCACCTTTCAAGTGATCTTGATGTTCGCATGGTGCAACTACGAAAAAAAAAAAAAAAAAAAGAAAAAAGGAAGGAAGACGCTTCGAGGGGGCGTGCAGGAGAAAGCAGCGGCAGTTTATCGACGTTATTGTTCCCCGATAACGCACGGCCTCGCCTCGTGAGGGATAATTAATCCTTGAATATCGTTTTCAACGAATATATCCGTCCGGCACGTCTGATTAAACACATTGCGAAAGGGTGATTTATGTATCCTGGAAGTTTCGAAGAATCGCTCAGTGCGAGATTATCTTTACGGATGTTAAATGGTTATATTACTTGCGTTACTTTCAATTAACCAGATTTTCCAGACTGAATTTTATGTAGACAGTATATACATATATATATATATATATATATATATATCGACGTAACGAAATTTAACCGTAACATTTTAATCACATGTTTCTCTACCTCGATTCCTCCGACAATACCGACACCGGTAAACGCGCTCATCTCGT
>NW_017305310.1:372864-378823 GCF_001594115.1 Trachymyrmex septentrionalis
GAGAGAGAGAGAGAGAGAGAGAGAGAGAACTCACATTCCACGTGCAAGGGCAGCCGGCGCGCCACGCGAATTGCGAAACTTTCGGAAAGTCCGAGACTGCCGTCTCTCGAGCCCTTATGGAATTATTACGAGGCGGCGATATTGTCGGGGCGACTCTCCGCTCGCGAAAGCGACCCGGCGACGCGAAGTTCGCTCGATGAAATTAGTAATTTTTTTGACGAAGCCACGTGTATTATACAATTCAGCATTTCCGCAAAATGAAAACTGCGATTACCTTATTTATTAATTAAATCTCCTTTGTCGTAAAGAAATGAAATCATTGTTGATTAATTACAAATTCTGTAACATCAAGAATACTTAATATATAGAATTTCTTTTACGAAATCTGTTGCTTTTAATTTAAGATCAAAGAATATTTTTAGATCTTTATCTTTCTCTTGAAATAAGTACAAATGAGTAAAAATGAGTCTTGAAGGTTGTAATTTTTCAAAGTTTTTCACAGAAAAAGAGAACTTCTAAATACAACTTTGAGAAAAGGAACTTTGTTTTGAATCTCTTTGTATATAAGTAGGTAAAGCAGTTTAATGGCGAGTTGACTTTATACGATGAAATCGTGCAGCGAGAGATTTTACAATTTTTAAAACGATGAGATATATCGGAACGTTGCATTTCATTGTATCCTCCTGTCTCGTAATCGTAATTTATGATAGCGCGAAAGATTCGACGGGACCAGCGGCGACATTTCGAGCGGGTGATACATAAAGGCAGACAATCGTTAAGGACGACCGCCGCAAAGTTTACGACCTTCCCGCATCATAACTCACCAGGGGCCAATTACTGCGAGAACAATGGCTTTTTCTCTCGTTCGGCTATTACATTTTCCCCGTCTTCGTCGCCCATTCCGTTTTCATCCGATGTGACATCGTTGCCGACCCGGCCTTTTCCGTTACGTCATAAATATGCGGTTTTCGCAACTATCGGGGCTACCGCGTGCACCTTGCTCGTTTCAAGAAATTAATATTTCGTGTAAAGGTGTACAATAATAAGATTTTATTAGGACCGGCATGAAGTCAAACACTCAAGCATATTCAAACCTATGACGGTCTAAGCTAGATCTTCCAAATGCCCAAATAATTCATAATAATGAATTATCTATATCCTATATATATGTAAATATATTTTTGTAGTTATTCAAAACTGCGCGCCGAAATTTTTCCGAACTTTATCAAACGCAATTAAACTACTGCAATTATCACAAGTTAAATTAAATTAAATTTTTCAGTACATTAACAATATTTATCATATTGTTAATGTACATAAATGTAATATATGACTCTTACAATATGATAATTATAATATGACCCTTGTAATATCGGATTGAAGATTTAAGAATTTGCTTGTCAATTTAATTTAACTAGTAGTTTAATTGCGTTTCGTCACAGGCTTGAATATGCTTATACATACTTGAGTGTTTAAAAGATGTACATCGCAAAATACGAATTCGGGCTTAAGTATTCATCATTCATTAATAATATACAAAAAGAAGTTTTGCTGAAGTATCTAAAAATTTTGCTAGATACAGATCTGAAAATAATGTTGTTAGGACAAAAGAATTTAAAATAATTATGTAGGCCACTCAAATTGGTTTTTAAAATATCCAAATATTTTGCAGTATTGCTTTCTTCATCATGCTTGAGCTTCCTATATAATTATATATATATATATATAAGTTTGATGATTCATCCAAATTATTTTTATATTTGTATATCTAGTTACATTTTTTGATTACTTTAGCAAAATTCTTCCCGTGTAACATTCAACGTTTGAAGACCCGCTTTTACAATAATTTGCAAACGTTCTTTCATCGCACATTCGGAGATAATAATCTTTACTCGGTGAGAATTTCATCTCGTCCTCTCTGCTCCTTCAATTTTCGACGTTAAATACGTTGATTATTAAACTCCAATGATTTATGGATGCTACGTACGAAAGTTTGATGAAATTTGGCTTACCAGTTTGTAGATAAACGAGAATTTACATAAATCGTCCTGCATTCGCTCATCCTCGAATGCTGGATAAGTTCGTCGAACCATCCTCGCCTCCCATCCTCAGAAGCACCGTCAATTTCGCGCTCATATCTGACAGTAATACGAGTCGTAATTCAAGCTTCTTTAGTGCGTTCGTCGAACTCCCTGTCTTCTATCTAGCACACGCAGTAAAGTTAACGCCTAAACTTAACGTCCTAGACTTTATGATCGCGTTTACACGCTACGCTCTTACCGCGTTACGTTCGATCGCACCTTTTCTTTTGTCAGTTTTTTTTTTTTTCATACAAATCTTTTACATGAATTCTGTGCGCGTTTCATGTCTCGAATGTCTCCGACCTCATATACGCCCGTCGCATGACGTGGCTATATTGGTTAGATACAACGGGGACGAGGTAAATTGATATAAGGTCAGGCGCATGTATCCTCCTACACACGTAATCGGATGCTATTCCATCGTGTTATATCGATGCAGCAGCGTAATTTCGTTTCAGAAATTTTCTTTCGATCTCCACGCAATATTTACTAACTTTACAAATTCATCTTTCGCTCTAGTCATCTTATCCTTCATATATCAAAACTCGTATATATTTGTTATATATTTTTAAGAGGACTACACAGAGAGAAAAGTATTTGGTGTTCGTGACTGTAATTGCATGATTAAAAAATAAGGAAGTTTATTTTTATGGCCATTACCACTATAATGTTAATAATAATAACCTTACATGTGTATAGTTCTCTCAAATGTGGGAAAATTGTACTATAAATTATGATAACCTGAACTATTAATATAGACTACGTTTACACGACTCGTCGCGTTTCACACCGACGTTGTAACATCGATGTTATAAAACTGAATTATAGCTATTCCTTTGAAAAATGAAATCCGTAATTAGCTACAGTTTTATGACATCGGTGTTATAACTTCTCGGCGTAAATCAAGCCGTGTAAACGTAGTCTATATTACAGTAAAATGTTACGAGATACGAATGGTAAATAAAAATAATCATTTTTATGTAATAAAATTATCATTATAGTGAATGTAACTATTTTCTTAACATTCGCTAACTGTTCACATGATAATAATAACCAAGAGATATGGTAAGGAAACACTTGATGCATGCCACAGTTGTAATGATCATATTTCAATGTTTGAAGCTGTTTTCAATGTTTGTGGTTAAAACAATTATAAATTTATAATTGACCCAAAAAAATGACTATAAACTATAAGTTAAATTACAGTACTTGACCATTTTTCTCTCTCTCAGTTTACATACGTATTATTTATTTTTGAAATATACATAATATAGGTAAATAAATTGAAATCTTACACAGAAAGAACAATTTTGTCAAATATCTAAAAGTTTAGCTAGATACTAATCTGGAAATTATTTGGTTGTGGACTATCGAAATGCTATGTAGGAATTTCAAATATTATATAAGCAATGCTGCAATAAGTTTGTATATAAGCAACCAGTTTGAGCGTCCTATCATTATTTTGTGATTTTGTGATCTAATAAAATGATTTTCAGAGTTATGTCTAGTTAAATTTTTAGATTCTTCAGTAAAACTGCCTTTTTATGTGTACATAAAAATTTCGTGCGTGCAGAAGAATATTGTATATTAAATCTACACTGCTTTTAGATTATTAGATTTATATGAAAGACATTTCTTTTTAATAGCTTCATTTTTCAAAAGGATTCGTGCCACTTAGTTGCGACATAAATCCCGAGGCTCGTTAATTGCTCTAAGAAATCGATCGCGTGATTATTTTTTTGTCAATGCAACCACGACCGCGACTCTTTTTCACCCTTTCTTCCTTGCGTTTTTCCTTTGTGGTCGGCGTTTTTATCATTGCACCGACCGCAACACCGCGAAAGCTGTCGACGTCGGGATACACCGCGTTGGTTCTTCTATCTTTAGATTACAAGCCGTAAAAATATTCTCAAGGATTCTTGGAGGCCCTCCCGCGGGAGCAAAAGCGGCCGGCGAGGTTTTTTCATTTCGTGCTCTGTCCTAAATAGCTTCTCAGTGCCAGGACGGTGTCAGCTCGCTGAAAAATGCATCTCGAGTGGAATTACGAGAATACAAAGTCGGTCAATGTGTCGACGACACTAACGTTTGCATTAATTTATATCGCGATGTATCTGAATTGTGCGTCGTTAACGTCTTGACGAATGAAGTATAATATATGATGATAATAATAGTGCGAAAATTAATAAGTGAAGTAAATTCAATAAAGAAGAAAAGGAGAGTTATTTGAAAGTTTAACACTTGGAAGGAAAATCTCATTAAAATTAGAACTAATTTTGTGAATAGAAGGAACAGAGAATGATGCTTGTAATTACTATGATATGTAGATTAACATTGTAGAAATAAATTCAAGGATATCGAAGATATCTCTGTTTACGTAAGGAAATTAAATAGAATTGAAAATTAAAATTAGAAGCGTTTATTTACTATACACGAGGTAAGATCGAGATTATGTAACATGTTGTATATTTCTAGGGAACCGTAAGAGATCCTTGTTTGTCGCGGAAGAGGCACGTATCGTTTAGTTACAAGATCAAATCGCCGTATATATACACACCCTGTCGAAATTACAGATTCTCTGATCGTTCTGGTTACCGAGCTTCAACGATCGTGACTCGTTTGCGGATCACACAGAGAGGAGCGGGAGGATCTATTATGCTTGAGCTAAAGGGGAAGGACGCGGCCATTATGGTAATCCCGTCCGATGGTTCACGGAGGGAAACTCGCCCCCGTGTCTCTTCGCCAGAGATATTTATGCGCGGTGTCTTTCACTCTTCGACACGAAGTCAACTGTAATGCAGGACAAGGAGAGACACATGTCCTCTTGCAGTCACCCTCTTTAATTTCCTCGAAGAAAACGAACGCTGCTTTTGCATTTTTAAGTATAAGAGTGTCTACATTAGGGCCTGCAATTGAGGCACTCGCCGAATGATAAGTAAATCTAGAATGAACTCTGAATACAGCTCGGACGAACAAGGGAAAGTAAAATTTGGAAAACGTTATATATAATTTAATAGTAAATGAAAATAGAATAAATCTCTCGTTGTACAATGCAAACAAATGCTTCTTTAGGTCTGTGTTTGTGTTACTTGCACTTTTTGCGTTGAGCAATTTTCACTTTCCGTTTCTTTTTTTAACGCCCGAATATATATTTATCTCGTTTTAAGTGCAGACACATTTTTGAGAGTTTCAAGCAACAGAAACCTTCTCTCAATGCTTTCAAGTCAAGATAACAACTCGTTTTCAAGGTATTGATGTCAGAAGCGCGCAAATCAAAGCGTGCGTGTCTTTGCAACCTTGCGCTCCGCCATCTTCTCTTTTGCTTTAGCTTCAGTGCTTCTGCTGCGCGCGACACCCGTCGCGATCGTACGAGTGTAGTCATTTACGAAATAACGCGACTTGCTGCAGAATGCAGATTCCGAAATAACCGAGACAAGATGTCTGGGAGAAAATTGAGAGTAAACGCGGAGAGTAAACGCCCTTTAGTACCGTTTTTCCTACATCCTTCCTAAGAAACGTGGATAAATGTAGATAAAGTCCGACGGTCGCCATGACATACGAATTTGTAGATCCCGGCAAGGTGGAAGTCTCCTTTTCTCCGTAGAAGAGTTGGCTGCAGACAGAGAAGAATGTGGGTGGATTTACTATGTTCTCGTAGGTGTAGCGAGGTCTGCGAAAATGCGCGGAATAAGGATGGACGCCGAGTCGGGCGAGAAGGAAGAGCCGGCGGACCGTTTTCGCGTCGAAACGTACGACATTGACTTTTATGCGCGCAATAATGCGAGCGCGCACCGGCTGTCGGAGATCGGTACGTAGCCGAAAAACGGAGGTTCGGGGAGCTGTGTGTTGCAGCTTCCCTCTGCGAGACTGCGTCTCTCTCT
>NW_017305310.1:378923-381861 GCF_001594115.1 Trachymyrmex septentrionalis
AGCCGAAAAACGGAGGTTGGGGGAGCTGTGTGTTGCAGCTTCCCTCTGCGAGACTGCGTCTCTCTCTACAAAAGGAGAGATTTTTCCCCAATTCCACGAAATCGTCGTCGGTACGTGAGAATTCGTAGCGTACCGTATTCTTACGAGTTGCACGATATTTTTTTATTTAGTCGTTTCTTTCTTGCGGGAAGAAATGAAAGTGAGGAAATCGTTGTGTTCGGAGCTCAGAATATTTTTATAATGAACGACGGCGGCGAGAGATGTTTTGTGCGTTTTTGAGTTTATAGTAAATCGAGAGTCGTCTTGCTCTTTTATAATTATCTCTATTTATTTGACGTGGGGGGAGGAGAGCGGCTCTGTTCGAGTTTATAATAAACAATATTTACGTGGTAATTTGCGAAAGATCGCCTTCCTTCCTTTACTCGTACGTACTTTTTTCAAATTAATAATTTCGGAGAGATTTTAGACGAGAATTGCTACTACAATGGGTCGTCTTTATTCGTTTCTGAAATAAAAAAAAAAAACCGATTTTTTCCGTTTTACATTGAGACAATATTTTGCGGAATCTTTTTTACACGAGATTTCCGATTTCTGCGAATAGTCTTCGACGTCACCTTGTTCATTCAAACTTCGAGACACTTTTATGGGCGGTGACGTTGAGCTTCTCGCGCAGCCACGAGGTCGGCCGTAGATCGGACGTGAATAATGCACGACGACGTCACCGCGACGCATAGCGTCACGAACTTTTCGGCGGCGGGGAGGGGGGGGGAAGGGGGGTCCCGAGGTGGAGGAGGAACAGGAAGGGGGAGAAGATGGGATTAGGCTTTCTTAGTTCAGTGCTGTAGGGCATCTTTACAATCGCCAGAACACTTCTTGTAATCCGATTGATTGGACAAATCGGGTTCTGTCTTTCTCTCGCTAGCCCCTGCGCTCCTCCTTGGTGTCTTCGTACTTTTTTCTAACGTTTTCTCTTTTCTGTTCTCTTATCTTATTCTTCTTCTTTTTTTTTTCTTCTCACTCTCTTCCTCGACGACGGGGGCGTATCCCGGCGAATGAATATTTAATTCCTACTTATCCTTCGCAACGGCGAACGGCATAAGTGCGGATAAATAAGTCGGGGGGGGGGGCGGTGGAAGGAGGGTAGGACCTTGCCGACACGGGCAAGATGTATTTTAATGATAATCCGCAGACGACATCTGCGCTCGTGCTCGTTCTCCCACCTCGCTCTGCCTCCTGTTCTTCTCGCTTTTCTCGCCTCTCGCACGCCACGCACGCTTTCATCGTCGCTCGCTTTCTTGCACGATTCGGCGCGGGCTGTGTTTACTTGGCGGAAGACTCTCGGCCGTCCGAGTGCGAATAGCGGAACTCGTTCTCGAGAATTACTCCTCTTAGGAAATCTCTTTGCGAAGGTAACTTTAGCTTCAGCTATCAGTAACGGATATATTCGTCGGTGCTGTGTGTGTTCAGGGATCGCGAGAAGTCGACGATACAAGATCAACTTTAAAGATAATCTGTGTTAAGCATAATTTTGGATAAATTAAAACGGGCATAGATTACTTGTACTTCTTAAAAGAGCGCGAGATTTAGTTTCCCTCTGTTACTCGTAGCTTTCATCTTTCGTTGGGTAATCACTGAACTAATGGTCGACTTTAAAACTTACTATATAAGACTATCAATTCAGTGGTTAACCACAGTTGGAGAAGTACAGTTTTTACTGTACATTATTATTGGATTAAACCTAACTGTGAGTTACCTAGAAAAAAATAAAAATTAAAACCGGGGTCGGTTAATCGATTCTTGACTCGATTTCAAAACAAAGCTGTGTGTAGTGTGGAGCATAAATTAATGCATACTATTATAATATCGATAACCGATGATATCCCGACCTTATCCTTATGGGTGCTTTGCATATCAACTCGGTTCATATCGATCGAGGTCTCGCCGACGATGTTTCTTGGCGTTGCCATGGCTCGTTGGAGCACGGATCGTTACAGGCTCGCATTACTGGAACAATCTCGCGCGATTGGAGATTGGATTCCCAGTGAAGCAACCGTACTGTCCTTCGATTGGAAATAAATGAAAAAGACTAGGGAATCGAACGAGAACTCGATGGCACGAATCAGCCCTATTCTGGCTTGGTCAGAAGAGAGAGAAGGTGCCGGCACGGCACCTCGCATCCTCCTTTCTTGGGAGGGGGATTAGAATTATTTGAGGTCAAGTTAGGAGGCTGGCGGCCGGTCGTAATTGCACAATTTACGACGTCTGCGCGCGAGATCAATGCCCACTGATGAATGGCTCGATACTTTCTAATTAGCGATTATTGTTTATTCGCGGTCACGTTTATGAGATACGATATTTCGGACGAGCAGCAGAGTTAATTAATTCGTAACATTAATCTATATGTATGCGGCTGATACGCGTGCGGTTTTATGCGTCAGTTAAATAACAGGTGATGCGCGTAATAAAGGTAAGTCTTTTCTCTCTTAACGAGGCGCGTTAAAATTCATTATTGGCACACCTTAATTTTCCTTTCGATATTTCACTTGTACAAACGATCTTTCATATTAGACAAAACATATATAATTACCATGAAATTGTTTCTAATATTTCACATGATATATTTATTAATATAGATACACAAAAATAATATATATATACATATTACACATTTATTCTTTTTAATTACATTCAATATAATTTTCGCAATACAGAGACGTTATATACATATACAGAATGTAACAACCATTAGCTTTAACTAACGTCGACTGCTTCTCCCGAAGGTAAAAAACTCACATTTTTACTGTATAAGGGTATTGCGATCGAAGCGGGAATCAATCAGCGGCCAACTGCGAGATACCGGCGCGATTTACAATACTCGTTAAGGGAGAGGGAGAGAGAGAGAGAGAGAGAGAGAGAGAGAGAGAGAGAGAGAGAGAGA
>NW_017305310.1:381961-397950 GCF_001594115.1 Trachymyrmex septentrionalis
GAGAGAGAGAGACCCGCCGCGACGTTTTCACTCGATTAAAGCTCTCTCGCGGTAGCTCTCGCTACCGTCGTCACCGCCGCTGTCGCCGTCGCTCACATCTCACGTGCCCCAAGTAATTGCATACGCAGGCCAGGCCAGGCCAGACTCTCTCGGCGTCGCCGAGAAGGTCCGCGCGGCGATGCGGTGCGGTGCATTGCACACGTACGTGCAGCGAATGGGCATTGAGGGGGTCTCTAGCCTCTATCTATAGAGACTAGATTAGAGTGCGTTAGCCTCGCGTCTCGCGGCAGCTTATACAGTTCTCTCTCTCTCTCTCTCTCTCTCTCCCTCTCTTCCTCCTTCTCTCCCCCCTCCCCCTCCCCCCTCACCCCCGCGTTCTCCATACACGCATCGTCGTCGGTACTGCTATATTTGTAACGGGGCGGGTGGATACGAGCGACGACTTCGTAATCAGCGCGCGCCTTCGCCTATCGTCGCCACGATAATTGACGGATTTACTCTCTTTATCTGGACTTGATAACGAGTAGTGACCGTGGTAATGCGCGTCTGCCCTCGTGAATTCTTATTCTTCTGGCTTCAACGCTTTCTTGCGGACACGCGTATTCGAGATTGATAAAAGATTTGTGTCGCGGCTACACTGTAGCGAAATGTGTAACTTCGGAAAGCAACGCTTTTGTATTGACTCTTGGACAATTTAGTCATTTGTGTTCAACGTTCCACGTTGAAAAGAAATTCACGAAATTTGAATAAATATTTTATTATGTTTAGTACACGGAGAGAATTTTTTTCTTAGAATTTATCCTGAGAAAAAAATATGACAGTCGTGGAACAACATTGTATTTCAGAAGAATTTTAATGTAAATCTTTCTCATTCATTAATAAATTAAACTATTGTACAATAAAGTATAAAGTAAGTTTGAGCAAAATTTGGTAAAAGTCTTTAAAATATTGTATTGTACAACAATTATTACTATATTTTTAGAGTAAATTTTGAAAGAAAATTTTCTACCAATGTGACCATTTACTTACAGCAAATAAATATTTGTTCAACTCAAAAAAATTAAACTTAAATTTAAGTATCATTACTTAAGAATAAATATGTATTTTCTCCGAATTTTCTGTAAGCAAATGGTCCCATTGGTATTACCAAAATTACTACTAAACAAATATTTACTCAAATTTTGTATGCTTTTTTGTCAGTGTACACATTTCTTTGAAATACTAGAAGCATCCGATTGAATAATTATCTTTCTTCGTTTTTCTTTAGACTTTTCAAGCTTTCTAAACGTTTGAAAGTATACGTATCTAAGAATCACTTAATGATTCTGTAAAAGTGATGAAAATTAAATCCACAGTCGAATTCACTACACCGTGTGCAGTAAATTGGAAAATTATAGTAAAGGTTAAAAGTATTATTTTGATACATTTGACGTTCAACCTGAAATAATAGAGACACACAGTATTATTTTGTATCAAGAATTTTTCCTTTTATTTTCCATCACAATTATTGGATCGCCTATTAGCGACAACACGCTCCTTCCATCGCTGCGATATACAATAAATCCATCGCGCGGCGAGAATACAGTACGTAGCTCTGAAGTTACATTATTTCAGGGAAGATTAAGCTGCCCTCAGACGGCTTGGCTTACTCGCCAAATATTTCTCCGTTAAGCTAAGGCAAATGTTATATCATGTAAATGTGAGGGACGCGATGCGTGACAATGCAGCTACAGTAATGCAGTGTAATAACACGATATATTCTGCCGTGAAAGTGCAGTACGTTTGCATTTGCCAAATATTTGGCGAATGCACACACCGTCTGACTCCGGTTTAAGCAGCAAGGAGCAGTAAGCTGAAGGCGTTACATAGTGTGTAGCCAGGTACAAGGTGTCATAAACTACAGTTACGTGTACCACGATTTACGGTCGCGTAAGCAACAAACGCGGTGTAACTATCTTGCGGTTTGCCGTGCCGCAATTTGCACTTTCGACGTCGAGTGTAACTAAATAGCGAGGAAACCGTAGGCGGCGGCGGCGGCGGCGGCGGCGGCGAATAAAGTAAGCCCGACTATTTAACGGTATCGCTAATATCCTTGCCTCGCCTGCGATAGCGTGCGTCATCTCGCGGCGTTGTGACGTATCGGGCCGCGAGTGTTCCATTTAGCATTATCGCGAATCACTACCGGTTACCTCACGCCGCACGTACAGTATGTACACGTTTATCGTTTTCGCCATAATTCGCGACGTCCATGTCGGAGCGCGTGGGTTTCTCTGAATTTCATATTTATGACCAGGATATATCGATATCCGCTGCATACGGGCGGGAACCTCGGCCTGTCTTAGGCGATCCATATGTCAATATCTCGCAACGAGGACAAACAATCGTCACCTTGTGGGTTTTAATTAGAAACGTGCTCGCCTGAGCGTGTCTGAATCCGAAGGACAGTCGTATCGCGTTAACTAATTTCTTTTTTAACGCAAGGCGAAATAAATATTGAAAATCCTGCCGATAACAAGCGCAGCACAGTAGTTATTATCGTATCATTTCCAGGACACACTGCTGGTACATTCATTCAGAATCCAGCTCATTTATCATCAAGATTGTAAATAGCGATTAAATTGTAAATCTACAAGCAACCGTCGGCATCATTTGCAGCCTGTTCGTTTTGCCGAACTACTTTTCGACGGATCTCGAAGAACGCGAAACCGGTCTCGAGGTATAAGTTCGGTTGTGATACCTGATTATTAGAAATTGTAATTATCACATATCCGTGTATATCGTAGGTTTATCTTACTTGGTTACATCGAGGACAGATAATTGCCAATGCGAAGGATATATAATTTACCGGCATTAAATGTTGCATAATTATTAGTCAACGTGATGCGGTAAATTTTCAGAAATCACGCGTCTTCTTTCGTAATTATTGTAACAAGAATTCTCTCACTTTTCAATTTCGCGCGCGTTGCGACTCTAGATAACGATAACCAATTCCTTCGCGTCATATTCCACGTTTTCCACGTGATAAGGAATACTTTAAGATACGACAATAATATTTTAGCTTCATCCGAGTGGGACAAGGACACGAACGCATAGAAACGATGTGCCGGGAGTGTTCATTTTGCCAGCTAATAAAAGAAACTGGTATTGTACTCGCCATGGTTAATTATTGCGAATTAACGTATCCGCCGTGCAGAAGAAACAGCGATGGATGATGATTGTCTCGAACGTCTTGACGTGTCCGATTTTTTGCCACTATTTTGTCGAACGCGTGTGCTCACGATAAATATATATTTACTCTATCTGTTCTACAAGACGCTCTCGATACATATCTTTTATAAAATGAATGTGAAAAATGATTGGAAAAAATAATCAACGGCATTACCATAAATAGAGCACTTTTATTTACTTAATTCATTTCTTCCCACTATTTGTATAATAGATAACAGTAACGTTTTAATTTTTTTTTCCATATGTAGGATATATAATATATGTAAATGTGTAGAAAAAATTGAAAAGGTATACTCTATTTGGAGTATATATTCGTATGAAGAAGAAAATTAAAAAGATTCTGCCATAAATAGCACGATGGGAAGAAATGGATTAATTAATTATTTAGTTAAATTCTACTTAATATCACGATCTTCCATCTGAAATCATATGATTTGTAACAAACATTGCAGATATATTTCCAAAATACATTTTTAAAATGAGGCAACTTAAAAATTAGTGGGCTTTTCGACACACAACTTTTTTTCGCTTGCATATCTTGCGTTCGGCATTCAAACGAAGAGAAGAAGTTTTACCGGATACGCTTTCTCGTCCGTCGTGGAAATTACGTGGCGGGAACTAGGAATTCTTTAGTCGCCTTGAGGAGAATGTGCAATGACCTTGCGGACGCGATATTCATTGGAGGAAGTCGCGAATAATCGTGTGGAATTTCAATCGCGAAATAGAGATAGAAGGTACATTGAACCTGCTTGCCATCTATCGATGATCATGCTTGTTTAAAAGACAAGGTTTCACTCGGTGAAAACCGATGTGAGGAAGATTTTTCTTTCCCGTGAAAAATAATGGTTAGCATTATGAATTCAGTTGCACGTCTGCGATCCTAGAATCATCGAGGAATTTCTTTCGTTTCGGAATTTAGTAACTAGTGATATGCGTGATAATTCTACGAAACTTTTAGAGGAGGGGAGAGCATTTTAAATCACTTATATATGCAATCTTCTATTTGCCAACGTAAAATATATGCTAATAACTAGTTAATATATAGAAAATTATATTAAAGACGAATGGTACGATCATATTGATATTGCTAAGAATTGTGACTTGTAAAAACGTACATACATTGCACTTTTTCAAATGCTTCCTTTTCA
Organism: Trachymyrmex septentrionalis; assembly: GCF_001594115.1. Taxonomy (NCBI): domain Eukaryota; kingdom Metazoa; phylum Arthropoda; class Insecta; order Hymenoptera; family Formicidae; genus Trachymyrmex; species Trachymyrmex septentrionalis. Next base: position 386,338 of record NW_017305310.1, read on the forward strand.
TTCGAAAATACAGACAGTTTTAGTCTTAGCTATCTCTATTTTTTTTTTTTATTTATAGGGTTGCCGTAGACCTGGAAAATCGGGAAAAGTCAGGGGAAAAAATGTAAAAAAGACCGGTCTCCTATTCCAAATAATTGTTATAATTTTTTAAATATTATATCGGACATTTATAGTCAAATACGTTTAAAATTCGAGCACTTTAAACGATTTTAATAAAATCATTAAAATTTATATTTTATTCAATATTTTTGATATCGCCTTTTTTCGTCATAACTCCATTCTTTTTCCCAAAACTAAATTATTTTTTGTCGGTTTAAATTTCCACCCAAAATTTTACTATGCTACTTAAGCTTTCTTACAATTGACTTGAGTCTAAATATTAAAATTTACATATTTTACATTAGTCAAAGGAAAATTTTCCTTTTTCATCTGGAAAATCTAGAAAAGTCGGGAAATTTTATAATTCATTTTCTGTGGCAACCCTGTTACAGTAAACTAAATTTTTTTAGCGAAACTAAATTATCTCTATCGATCGTACTTCTCACTGGTGCTGTCCAATCCAACACGAATACCTGTCGCATGTCCAGGAAATCACGTCGCGATAAGTAATGCTTAGGGTGAGAGAGGATGATGAAAACGTTTCGATAAAATCTTTCATAAAAATCGCGACGGAGAGTACCGAAACTGCTGGGACCAGCCACCTCTCACAATGCATCTTGTAAGAGGGATGAAGAGGGGCAAGCTCGACACGTTACTTTCGTCGTGGGGAGGTGGAACACGCCTCGTAATCAGGAACCGATCACTCGAGGAAATTGCCAACTGTGTTTGGGCACCTGAACGTGAATCTCGTTAGCCCATATTCGTCCGTTTCGTTTCCGAAGGGGCGCAACCCTCCTAGAGAATTCCGTTTCAAGTGGACGACAAAATTCTCTCTCTCTCCATAGAGTCGGACAAAGAGAATCTGTTTTCGTTTCCTCTCTTCTTTCAAAAAAAAAAAAAAAAAAAAATATGCGACTATTGTACTCTTGCACTCGAGCGTTAAATTATGTTCCGATTTATCGTATTTAGCTGAATTTTATAATGATTTTGAACAATGAATAAGTATTTAAAATGTTTATGAAATTAGCACGCGACATTCTATTAATATAAAAAAATAACGATAGTGCTCCAGCAGCACCTTTTATAATCCTATATTATTATTTAAAAAATAAAAAAGTTCCGCATTTTTAATACTGAAAAGTCAAAATTAAAAATATAACGATCTACCTGCATCAGGAGATCGAGAAGATGTCACATATTTTTAATTAATTTGTGTTTTGGAGTGTGCAGGCTTAATGGCTGAGACATAATTTTTATCCGAGTTGTTTTCACGAAATCAAGCGCTCAAATAACGGCATTTTGACAACGAAAATGCGAAAGAGGGCGACATAACTCCTCACGTGCGTTAATGGAAGCACGAAGTTGGAGAATTGCTCTGCGTATATATACCCTGCCCCGGCGTGTCGTTCTTACTTATTCACGCGATAAGAATTTTGACAGACGAGGGTTCCACGGGTGCTCGTGCGAGCGAGCGAGCGAATCCCACCGGAAATAAACAGGCCGCGAGTTTCTGTAACGCGCTTACATCGCGAAAGATGGCGCGAAGCTGTAATTTGTTCCTCCTAAATTATAAATGACACGCTACAATTTGAATTTACTGCTGCACGCCGAGAGTGTAAATCGAAAAGGGAGGCCAAGCTCGAGAAAACATTGTTGCTCACTTTACTCGTTCGGGGGAGAGATTTCTTATTTCCATTTATCAATGTTTATTATTCACGTGATGCAATCGCATTGAGACGCGCTCGTAATACTATTGTGAAACGTGCAAATTTTTCACGAGATTTATATGTATATAGCACGAGACATTCGGCCGGTCGTGTTTCCTTCTCTACGGCGAATTTTATCGGCACTCGTTTCGACGACGATATTTGGGTAGCGAGCGAATGAAGTGTGGCACCCCTAAATCGTGAAAGTGATTTCGTCCCCGTGTCGTTCGGCTCTTAAAGGGCGCCGTTAATCACACCACCCGCTAAAGGTTTGATGAAAATCTTATCTTAAACGAGTAATTAGGCAGTCTCGTGGGGTCTCCCCCTGCGAGAGGGTCGGGATCGCGTTTCCACTCCTTCTTTGCATTATCGGAATGCACGCGATGGCGCGAGCTATGTCGTTATTTATATCATTTTCCTCATAATTTTGCGTCAAGTGTCGCTGTAATTAGCTCTAACATCGAGCGCATGAAATTATGGGAACGACAGAGAAGATATTCCGCGAATATCTTTACGTACATCGTTAAACTTCTCAACGAGCGGACCAAGCTATTTTATCTCGCCAAAGAATTCCTTATTTTTGTCATATGATGAGATTCTTGATATTCAGAGATGGTTTTTTTTTTTTTTTTTTTAATACAAGATCAATTATGCTTATTTTATACTTAATTGTTGAGCAGATATTCGAACAAAATTTTTCAGTAAGCCAGATAAGTATCTAAATAAAAATGGCAAGATTATAATCTTTCCGTTCGTTCTAATGAGCTTCTTGATGCAGATAATAATTGTTGACAGAAAATTATCGTGACAAATTCGAATGTGCAATCGGAAATTAATTTCATTGATCAAGGTATAGTAATGCAAAATCGATTTCGAGTAAACTACCTCTGTCATATCGCGCGCGGGGTATCTTTGGGGAAAAGCCGAACTAATCCAGGCGTATTATCTAAATCGGTTCGTTCATAGTGGTAACTCGGCGAATTGCTAGCAACGCGTCCGTCCGAAATGATTAACTTCGCATTCGAGTAGCTGGCCGGCAATTAGGACGATTGCTTCGCAGTCTGCGTTTACTGCGCGAGGCCCGGACCACAATTTCCTCGAAAGCCCTTTACCCAGGAGGACGGTCCTGCTTCTTCAGGGCCGCGCCGTGAACGTTCGCTTGGTCAGAAACTCGCGAATAAAACGGGGCTCGCATATAAAGAGAAATCGTTCAGAATGTATTTGTGCGACGCGAGTAAATGTTTTTTTTCTCTAGCCGACGAATTTGATAACTTAGCCGTTTGGCTAATTTAGGTAGACGAAGGAACGTATCGGGTTTCAACGCGTAGGTCTGGGCTCAGGTGCTCCGTTTTTGAGTACAAGCCTTAAGCCGGTCCTGCCTGGATTCGCTCCAAGAGACACTTAAGTTGCGCCTTCCATTTTCCCTCCCAGCCGGCTGGCACATTAGGCTTTACGAAGAGGAGTTTGGAGGATCTGGAGGATGATTCTCATCTTTCTCGCGGTAGTTTTCGGGCGGACACGCATCACGTTTATCACGTCACGTTGAGGATGACGCTTGGATTTTGCTGAAAGTGGAATTAATTGAAATTATGCTAATGATCACTTAATTTTAATGATATTTAGAATATACCTATTTTTGCCTTTTTTACTTTTTAGTAGAGGATATCGTATGTTCTTTTATCTCCCACTAACCGCGTATAACTGCTTTGTAAATTAATCTTTTTATATTTCGCTTTAGAATTTTTTTTTTATACATCGTAAAAATTTTCTACACTTCGTGTTTTATGTTAGTAAAAGCCATTAAACAGGTTCAGAGGGAGAAGGAAAGAATGCAGACCAATTGCCGGTCAGAACAGTCAGAAACAGAGATTCTGTTACGCTCGCGTGAGTTCGCTTGCAGTTCGCAATCTTGTTAACGCAAGAACAATCTTGCATAGCTCAGCCATTTAACGTAACTACGTCAGAGCTGAAATCGTAACAGTAGCGAACTTCATTATTCGTGAAGCACGCAGAGCGCCGAATTTGCTGATTTCTATTTGCACGACTGTATTCAACTAACAACGTAATATTACTCTATAATCAGTGACATCCAATTATCATTTCGGGAATGTATTTGTACAATTAAAAGCATTCTTTGACGAAAAATCGTCGTTGCCTGTATGAGAGCTTTAACGGACAAAGGAGGGAAGCCGCGGCGCTGTCGTATCCATCAATCAAGATGATGATGAGGTTCGAAATCTTCTTAAGGAGGAACAAAGGACAGGATGTTAAAACGAAGTACCCGACGATGATGGAAACGATGACAAGCGCCTCCTGCCGCGAGGAATGTTCGCATAACTACGCCAACAACGCAGCGAGATAAATTTCAAGAGGAGCGCCTATACTTGTTCCCTCCAGAGGACCGACCACCCTTTTGTGAGAGACGCGCGGCGGGGATGGAACAACCCCGTGTTTCTTCTTAGCGTTCTGTAGATTCGACCTTCTCTCTCTCTCTCTCTCTCTCTCTCTCTCTCTCTCTCTCAGACAAGACATGTGTGGTGTACATGCCAAGGACCCAGCCTCTCTCGACCTCTTCAGCGACGCATGGCTGATTTATACGGACGTAGAAGAGCCATATCTCTCTCTTCTACGTTACGGTAGATTCTCTACAGCGCGGTTGTACAGGGTGCGCCAAAAGAGCTTACTACTCTCAAGAAGCGTTCGGCTTAAGCTTCGTACATTTATAAATTAACTTGTGGAAATGAACTGGAAACAGATTCTAGAGAACTAATGAACTTATTGCTGGCTTTATTGAATTGCTCAGCTCAATGTAGCTGTGTTTGGAAATCACACATTGAGTTGAATTTTTCTGTTAAGTCGAAGGGTAGAAATTGTTTCACGTAACTGCAATAATTTTGATGCTCGTGTTGTAGGCGTCGTCGATTCGTTTTGAGACGGCCTATGCGTGTGTGTGTGTATACGCGTGCGTGCGTGCGTGCGTGCCGAGAGCACGTATAGTGAAGCGGAACGGGTATAGTGGGACGGCGTGATATATAGTCGTGTCTGGTACCGCTGAACGTCGTTGCAATCTCCTTTAGTGGAAGGGACAGAGATTTTTATGGATAGTCACGGTTGGGGTGGTTCGCCTTGGGCGAGAATCCGTCGTATGAATTTACGTTGATCGTTGTTTTAGTACGATGTCCCCCCGCAGGAGAGCAGTCGCCCTTGGCAGGGGAGAAGAAGAAGAAGAGAGCAGCTAGCTTTAATCTCTTGTTCCTCGCGCGAGCGTGTATATCAATCGCGGTATGTAATCGGGTAATCGGAGATGGAACGACAGAGGATTTATAGCGCACGTCCTCCGCCGATGTACGCGCTTCTGTACTAATTTATTAGCGATAAGCTTAGGAGCCGTTTTGCCAATTCGTCGATCGATGAAATATTCTGCATGTGAGACGGTGTAGAGTTGAGCTTTGTAAAAATACTCTTCCTTTTTTTTTGTCATAAATTAGAAAGTCACGTTATGTACTGAAGATATGAAGGGAAGGAAGTTATAAATGTTCTTGTATACACTTACGTTTTGTTGTTTTTCATTTTTCTCGTGTCTTCTCACGGAGAGAAATATTCTTCATTTAGACTAATTCCGATTTTACAATTAAAACTCGAGACGAGGAATGCGCTTTTGAATGCTACTTCGTTTTTGTTGTCGAACAGAAGAGATTTGCCAAACGAGATTGACCTCTTTTCGCTCTTCACGCAGATCAGGAAATCGACCCGACGATCCTCCCTCTCTTTGGATATTAAATTCAAAATAACAGCAGCCTTTTTACCCCCAAAATTTTGATTACCCTCTACTTCGTCAACGAGTGTTCTTTTAATGCTTATTTTAATAAAAAAATTCCATTAACGCATATATTTTTATACTCTTAATCAGCTTGAAAACTTCAAAGCTTGAATATTTAAAAAACTCAAAAGTAATTTTACATTCTGATATTAATTTTGTGTAAAATTTAAAAATTTTACATTGTTTTAATTAAAATTTTTTTTTTACATTATTTTAATCAAATTTAATAATTCCGTTCTAATTAAGTTTAATAGTTCTGCAAAAAATTATTTTAATGCCCCGCTAAAAAAGAGCGTAATTTGTCATAAGATGTATTATCTTTATGACTAAATTATCAGAATCTAAAAAAATTTACGTACGATTTATAAATTACGAATCACAGTAGCGACCTAAATAATCTCAGCGGCGTCAAAGTGATGCTTGATTGTATCTCGAAATCTTACATCTCGACACCGATACGTTTTAGATGACTATCGATTGCAGGTAGGTAATACAGAAATGACAAAGTGTGCGTTCGCAGTGCACACTCGGGATTTGACTCTTTTTCATGCCAATCCGCGAACTCCGTCAGCTCGCGGATAAATCAAGCGAGAGTCAACGCATGTGAAAAAAGAGACTTTTCATCTGGTCTCCATCTCCCATTTTAATTCCGTTTATAATCCGCGAGGGGAGCGAACCCTCCCTGCCCATCGGCAGTTATCTTCTGCGAATCGCGAAGGGCTTTTTTTCGACAAGGTACAGGCAACTGGCAAGCGCGCTTATTGATTCTCCTGCGATATGCAGGAGAAAACCTTTCACGCATGGGCACGAAATACGTACGGCCGCCATTCTTATCGGCTTCGAACAAAAGGGCGGCTGAAAGCTGCTATCTCCCTTTTTAATTTATCGACAACAATATCGTAACAGAATAGTCTCGTCGACAAGGTTGCCGAAATCTAATCTATCAGATAAAAGATAGAAAAAAAAAAATGTTTAATTTATCGAGAGAAATAGTAAAATTTAAGTATCGGTTTTACATTTATTTTTTTCACTTTACAAATTATTTCGTCAACTTCTGTAAATGTTACTCCATTAAAACGTAAAAATCTTCCGTATTTTATTTTTTTTTTTAAATTACGAATTTATTTTTCGAGTCTCCACGCAAATATTTAGTACCAACGTTCTGCTCGTTGTGATTGTCAAGAATCGAGAAATGCTCGTTTTATATTTCGATCAAAATTGTAGTTATCTCGTAACTAAAACGAATCCTGACGAGCACGCGATGCATCAACCAGCATTATAGCTGTACCGCCGCGCCACCAACGAATGAATTCACCCTGTACGGTAAATAATTAACGCGTCAGGGGTGAATACGTGACGTGGCTACATCACAAATCTGATAATGACGTGAGCGGCAACAAGACGGAATGTTAAAAAAAAAATAAAATAAAATAAAAAAAACACGTTGCGTTCATCCGCAATGCGCCTTTTCTCCCTCGATTTTCGCGAATTATTCAACACCGCTTTTTGCCGGCGTGCGTGATTAAAATTGTACGCACTTGGTGCGTACCAATTTTCATCGTGGGTCTTTTTCGTTCGATCGCAATTATACCTAATCGGCCTACCGCGCCAGACTACAGGAAATAAGCGGTTTAACCGAAGAAAGATCGAAGGAGCTTACCGAGAAAAATCTTGTGGAGCTTCAGCTGCGTTTGACATATATTTTCCCTTTATCTTACTTTATCGTCGGAATAAAATTATTTTATGTGCATAATCGTATAAATAATATCTATAAAAAGCAAGATATAAATATTTCTACTTCTTTTAATTTAATTTTGTAATATAATAATTTTCCACGATAACTATCGAGATTTCGATATACTTTTTTTAACTGCATTCTATATATTTATTAATTAATTTTTAATCTAAAAAAAAAAACGCGTAATATTCTATTTTGAGTGGAAAATGCAAGGAAAAGAGCTAAGAGAGTTGACTTTGTATCAGAATTGCAAACCGTAATTTCGCGTCGGCGTTTTAAAATTGATTTACATTCCTGCGATGAATGTATTGTCGTATGCGCGATATCTGCGATATTTGGACATCCCGAATATCTCTACGACCGAATGACGGCTATCCGAGAAGAAAGGCAATTTCTTTCGCGAGTAAGGTCCCGATAAAATTCTAGGATCGCCACGAGGCGATGTGTCGTATCAATTTGTCAATAATATTAGAGACCGCAATTTCACTCAGGAAGTTCCATCGAGCGTTGTTCGACCCGATATCTGTCCGGTTTCCCTTCTGTTTCCTTCGCGATGGCGACTTTCCCTTACTTCAAAAGGGGGGAACGGAGTCAGTCGAAGAAAGGAAAAGCAAGGAGACCCAACGGTGTGTACGGATAGAGCGTTCGATTATTTTCACGCGAGAAGGAGCACGAGAGTCGGAAAGAGCTGTGGGGAAGGGAAGTTCTCTTTGTTCGGATCTCCTTTCTTGAATGCCAGTGGGTCACTTGCATTCGACGAGGACGCCGCTACGATTCTCCCTGGGGAGGGAAAAAGGTTAGGAGGAAAAGAGGGAAGTTTCGTGAGACTAGGAAGTTTCGAAGAAAGGTCGTATTATCGATATTACTCTGATAGCGTTCGCCTGGACTCCACATGGAAACGCACACGGACGAGCGTATCGGAAATAATCGTACGTCGTTGAATCAGCGTATTTCCGGCATTGGGGTGAATTCGGTTGCGGTTTCCCATCAGCTGTCCATGGGCTAGCATCATGGTCTAGTAATTGAGCGGTGTGATTAGAAATGGAGGTCAGAACTCGGTTAGCAGCAAAACACAGGTGATCGTCAGATCGATAACAACTGATACGAAGGAAAGAAAGCTATTATCATCGCCAAGACTTCTGGAAACGGAGTCTTGGGAGACGTCATTGATTTCATGCTAGAAGGAGCACCCTGACGGGAATCTCTTTGTTCGGCACGTCTTTCCTGGAATGGCAGTGGGTCACTTGCACTGGAGAACGACACGGAGCTGAGAATATCCCTCGTCGGAGGAAACTTTCAACGAGATGTTGTTATCGCTCCAGGCCGCCACACCCTTCCACGTTGAAGGGGATGCGCGGGGAAATCCTTCGCGAAAATCCTTTGTTCCGTCGGCTATAATACATGGACAGTCCCTAAGTAAGCCCTTTGTCCTTGAGCCCCGACTTTCTATTTCCCATTTAACTTTCCTGAGCCCTTAGATTGGCCTTTATCATTCGAAACTGGAACTTACGACTAATTTCGCACGGCAGGATTAATTTCAATATTGTATTGTTTGTGACTTCGTAAGTATTTAATAAAACAAAATTAATATCTGAATTGTAAAATATATTTGGACTCTGTTTTTTATTTTATTTTATTTTATTTTTTTTTATTATAAATTTTATCTTATTAATCATAATTATAATCTAAAATGCTTACATTGTTCTCTCGCTAAAGAAAAAATGCTTGAACATTTGAAGAAGTACTATTATCTAAAAATATACTAATATGCTGCTGATACTATCTAAATATGGTTAATGAAGAATTGGGAGATTTGTTGAGTTTTTCGAAAATGTAAAGGTAGAAACGTTTCTCCTTTCTTTCTACATTATCGCGCCACTCGTAAATACGTTTTGTACAAAGACTGTTTAACTGTTCGAACTCTGCTCGATGCTTTTAAAGAAAGTAAGAGGGCTCGTCTCACAGGCTCGTATTCGCGTTAACTGAGAATGCAACGAGCGCACCCACTCTTGAACGAATTTACGATGTTGCCGGGTTCCGTGAGTCAATTGTCTGCACTAGTCGGGATGAAGTTTTCTTCGACAGCAAGAACTTGCGGCTCTCTGTCTTATATATACATATATACGTGTATAAACGATCAACGCGAGAAAAGTTTTATTGGAAAAGTAAATATCTTAATAAAAAAAAAAAAAACAATTTTAATGATGTTAATTATCAAACGATTGTAACTAGATTGAATTTTTTGAGACTCCATACATTTTAGCCTGTATATATAAATTATTTTTTATTTTTTCATTTTATTTTGCAATAAATGCATAAATAAATGAAATAAATAAAAATAGACTTGTGATCGCAAATTTTAATACTTCAGTTTTTATAAATCTATAATTTTAATATAACATTTTCTTTTTCGTATATAAATCCTTCGTATGTGTGGCATCGATATAACAATTTTTTTTAAGAAAATAGTATAAAATTTGAACGAGCTTTTTTTTCCATTAAAGCTAGATAAGCCTACAAATATGCTATAAAATAAGATGGAAATTGTAGAATTGCACACAAATATCTTTCACATATCTTTCCTCGCGTCTTTTGTAAGTAATTACTTCTCTTTCTTCTTTAGGATGGTAGCGGAAGTTCGGTCGTAACGAATTTTACGTTCGCCTATATACCGCTTTTTATCGTTCTACATCCTATGGCAAAGTCCGCGTTGATGCTAAGGTTCTAAATAAGGGCGTCCTTAGGAACCCTAAAAAATCCCCAGCGGTACCTTTTTTTTCTGCATCCCCTATGCCTTCTCCCTTTTTCCCTGTTTTACTCCCTCTGCCTCAAAGAAAATCGTCTCCTTGGCACAATGTACATAAAATGAAGTCAAGCGGTTTTTAGCACCGAATATGTCCCTCTTTCCCTTCCTTTACCTTCAGAGAGATAAAATTGAATTCACAATTTTCTACATCGACAGAAGCTATTTAAGACTTTTAATTTGATACATTCAAAGTCAAAAGAATGAAATATCTTTCGTCAGATTACATCATTAAGCGATATAACTTCTGGCAATTCTATTTAAACACTTTTAAATTCTAGTTAACGAACTTCCACTGTAGCTACTTGATTTCTACGTTTATTTTTAATCGGTTAGAGGAAAAGATAAATTTTTTATTTACGATTTTAATTACTGCAAAATGTAAAATTATATATAAAGTGCTGAGATTTCAAGTTTTTTCCCAGTTTATTTTCATCGAGTAATCCTCCTTCAAGAATCTTTTTGTATCGCAATCGATGAAAACTGGACCAAGTAATAAGGGGGGAAATGTATATATGATTTCGCTGCCTTGCTGACATCGGTTCTTTATTATTTTGCACTGTCGAGCGTGCGGCGTTAAGGTAGATTTTTCCATTTATTTGTATCGTCCCGCATTATTGAATTCCGATAATCCGCGACGCCGCCGGTGTAAGTCCTTTTACAGTACACCACGATTTACGATCCACCATCCCCCGGCGCCTTTTCCTCTCTTCGATTTTTAGGCAGGCTGGTCGAAATTATTGGAGTTCACTCACCTTTCGCCGTTGTTGTTAGACTTGTAGAATTAAATATTTTTAGAATTGAATTTTTTTTCTAGAAGCTGAAAACGTTTTGAAACGTGTATAGCCTACGGACAGAATGTGCTAATAAATTTTATTAAATAAAGAGTTAAAATGGATTGAATACGAGAACAAATATAAAATACAATGCGCGATTGCATCAACAGTGATAATTATGGATTATATCATAATTTAATAAAATGCCTTGCATATATAGTCGAGCTTCCGTAAAGCAAAATGGTTCATCAATCACACATTATCATTTGGAGGCAGTTCTAGTGTTTCGCGCAAAGTATTTCGTGCTCCTCCTAGCACTCGACAGGCTTACGAGTCGCAATAAAATTGCAGGAAGTTTATTGTGTCGTATCAGCGTTGCGCAATCCTGGGTCGTCTAATCGAAGTTGTAAAAACTTCGAGTGTTTCTCTTCGATCATGGACCCGGATCGTACGTCACGCGGCAACACAAGCGACTTGTTACACTCGCGACATACCAATTCAATTTATTTCTTCGACATTGGCGTTGAGTCTTCACGGTGAGATGGATGGACGGATAAATGGATGTACGTGGCTCGTATGGGTCTCTCGAGCATCCGAGGATGCATCAAGGACTCTCATTCTCTCTCTCTCTCTCTCTCTCTCTCTCTCTCTCTCTCTCTCTCTCTCTCTCT
>NW_017305310.1:398050-408298 GCF_001594115.1 Trachymyrmex septentrionalis
GATATTTTTCTCCTTTCTCCCTCATGTCTCTTTTCTCTTCCACTTATTCCCGCATTCTCTTTCCCTGCTCTTCACTTATGACCCTCGGGCGGTCACTCCAAGTACTCGAAAACCTTCTCCGCCTAGTCTGGAAATATACTTTCATCTTCGAAGAATCTTGAGGATGAACAGAACGTCACGTATCGACGAGAACAAAGCCATGTTTCTGATCCTCTGAAATAAATAAGGAGATAAGAAAAATTTCTCTCAATCTGTACTTATATACTCACTGTATATTTAGATATAAAATAAATAATAAGATACATTGATAAATATTAACAATTTTGTTGCTTTATTGTTGCCGCTATCACTATTTATTTAAATCCAATTTTTTATTATCCTATAGTTAATCTGTAATTAGACCTAATAATATTTTTAGCTATGATTCATTATTAAACTGATGATTTAACAGTGATAATTTTTAATGTTTATAACTAAAAAACTAATAAAACACTAAAAAAAAAAAACACAATTTTTATATCCATCAGTTTAAGTCTAGACCAGAAAATGAAAAACCAGCTTTAAAATGATTATATTATCTTTATTAATTGTAAAAGTTATCTAATAGTATTAAATAACACGAAGATTCTTGTCTCTACTTATCAACGTTGCAAACATTTTTTCGTCATTTGATTCTATTTTTTTTTTCTTTGTAATCAAAGTAGAAAGATTGGTTATTTACTATGGTTATAAACGTCGTCTGCTGACGTTTTTCCTCGTCGGCGGCAGAGCTACTCGTTTCCGCTTCCTTCGTCGCCGTTTCGCTGGCCTTTTCGAAGCGGCTACCTCTCAATTTTTCTTTCTATTGCAGTTTCTTTAACTTGTGCTTCTTCTACTACCACTTTTGTCCTCTTCTTCAGTTCGTTATTAAAACCTTCCTTTACTACAATACGACTGTCGTCTCACCAGCGTTCATTCCACCTCCAGCTCGGAAGGAGTCTGTTTCAACCAGGGTTGGAAAAAACCCGGGTTTTTTTTTAAACTCAACCTACTGGGTTTTATGGGGGTTTTATTGGGTTTTATTGGGATTTTTTAGGGGTTTTTTAAAATAAAATTGATTTAATATTTTTTTCACGTAACATTTAGTTTACGTTGTATTTATCATTATTTTAATTACATATTCAAATAAAATTAATTATAAATAAATTTTGTAAAAATGTTCATAAAATAGTGATAAATTTTTTAAATATAAAAAAAACTTCTATATAATGAAAACTCAACAAATATAAAATAAGAAATGTCCATAATGCTGGAAATTAATAAATAAATCTATTTATTGTGAAAAATATTATCTCGGCTAGGAGTTATACCCGGATTTTTAACATTCCGTGCGAGATTCTAAATTTTTAGACTACCAAAGTTCTTTCTAGTAAAGATAAAAAAATAAATAATGATACTACGTATTAAAAACTATATTAATACTTATTTGGATAATTTAATATTTAAAATTAACGCTTAAACAAATTTTTGTTTAAAAACATTTTCGCCAAGGTCAGACGGATTAGTAGAACTTTTTAAACCCTACACCTTTTTTCTGAAACAATTTTTTTGAAAATGTGTACTTTTCAAGATATTTAAATTTAAGGGGTCCGGGACTTTTTGTACACCCTGTATATATTAAAATAGGTATAATATGCTAACATTGTATCAGTCTAGTTAGTTTAATATACCTATATTCATTAAATATTTATAAATACGTTTCTTTTATGTGTTACTGATTAACAAATTTACTTTTCTTATACAAAATTCTAATAAAACCCAGTAAAACCCAAAAAAAACCCAGGGGGTTTTTTTTTGGGATAGGTAAAATAATGCCAACCCTGGTTTCAACAGACTTTCGAGACACTATTAAAATTCACTGACGGATTTTTTGAAAGTACCTCGTTGCGTATCTCGTTGTCCTTCTCCCTTCGTCCGTTAGTTAGCGCTGATCCAGAAATGCATTTTGCCATTCTGCATCCTTTTTCCATCCAGCTCTATCTATTCCCCTCTCTCGCTCATCACGAAAATCTTTATGGCGTTTCTCAGTCACCGCCTTCTTAGTTTATCCACTATTATCGAGACCCACGCCACGTTGCATCCTTCGAATCTTCCACCCTCGCCGTCGCCTTCGGTCTTTTTACGGCAATGGTATCTCGAGAGGCCCGTGTACTCTTCTTCTTTCAAGGGCTAACGTCCCACGGAAACTGGTTTAACGAGCAGGGCGGGCATGAGCTTTGTTGATGCCGGCATTATTACTTCGCGCGTAAGAGTTACCGGATGGGGAATTCTGCATTCAAATTTATTATCATTCTCACGAGTAAAACGGGAAACGAGATCGAACGAAGGGATAAGAGATGTCGTTATCGACTAACGTTTCCGCTCGAAGTAACTTGGAGTTTTCTGCCCGATACGTGACACGATACCTACCTAGGGACATTTCCCATCGGATCTTCGAATATAAACTTGTAATAAGTTTGAAAGAAAAATTCATTCTTCTCCTTGACATTTCTTTGATTTTCCTCGTAAATTGTAGAGAAAAATAAATTGAGCTCTTTTTTACTAGTACGAACAGTCTCTTTTATTTTTATATATTGTATTATATGTTTATATATTCAACACGATTGCGCACACAATATAATGATGTGTTCGTTAACGATTTGTTTTCAGATGGAAGACGAGGGCAATCACGGCAACGACGACACCAGATGCTTCATTCTATCGACATTGGCCGCTCTGCAGTGGTCTCGAGTTACATGTGTCCTCTGTCGCGCTGCCATGCTGGTTTTCGACAGGTATCCGTTGGTGGACGGGACATTCTTCTTGTCACCCAGACAACATTCGCCTGCTTGCGCTGAGGTATGTTTCCCACGAAACATTTTACAAGTGTCGATTTTCTTATCGGAAAGAAAAAAGACAAATATTTAATTAAGCAACATAAAAATGTTAATGAGTTTAGTCGCAAACTTTAATTCACAAATGAATTGCTATCTCGAAGCAGCAATTTAATAAAGAAGAATCAATCGATGTATAATTTAGTACACTTTGTTTTTACTTGTCGAATGTTCGGAGAACATTTCAATAATGCCTTAATAAAACATAGTAGATACCCACAGTATCTGTCCGCGACACGTATAAATTACTTCTGCACGCTGATCAACAATTTAATTAGAAATTTACAAGCGAAAACTGTGCGAAACGCTAAAATCACAATTTACGTTCCGTCGCATTTTTTGCGCTCGTGATCTAACTGCAACATTCTTATGGTTCTGCATGGACAGGAACGATTTTACTGAAGTCTCTAAAAATTTAACAAGATACAGATTTGAAAGTAATTTGGTTGGACCAAGTAATTAGGTAGAACGTTTAAGTATAGTCGTTGTAATATCAAAATTTTTGCAGCATTTTTCAGGATGTTTGAAATTCCTACATAATTAATTTGTGATGGTTCAACAGAATTCTTTTCAGATCTGTATATCGAGCGAAATTTTTAGATACTCCGTGTGCAAGATTCCAATAGAATTCACGTCCGGTTTTGTGATATTTTATTTTCCAGGTGAAGGTCGAAGGTCGCACACAATTTTTGTCAGCTGTGTGCATGAGTTGTTTGGAGGGCAGCGGCGGGCAGCCTGTACGGTGTCGTTTCTGTACCCAGCCGTGGGATGGCTCGAGCTTGGTTCTCGGAACCATGTACAGCTATGATATCTTCGCTGCAATGCCCTGCTGCAGCGAGCGACTCAAGGTAAGCTCTAAATTCGTGACTAGTCGACCCGGTCGAACTTTGACCCTTCAAACACGTGAGTGTTAATACAGCATCGCGAGTAGTGTGCAAATCGTGTCTCGTATATGTGTAAAAAAGATCTTTTTCTCATTCTGACGCCATAATATCTATACGGTTATGATTGTCGGAAAATAGAAGATTCTTTAAATTATCTCCCGCTCGTTTTTGCACTTATTTACTTATCTCAATTTAACATCAATGCGAATTACACGACGGTATTATACTGAGTTTTATTTTACCACTTTCTTATTATTTTTTCTCTTCTTTTTTTTTTTTCTTCAAATTAACGACTTCGAGATAGACTATCGCGTGGTTTGTGAATTTTGTGATACAATACGATATAATACGAACTTACGATACGTGGCGAATTAGACGATCAAAAGCCGCACGCTCGTTCTATCGCGCCGATTCGCCATGCCCGCCCGCAAGCGAGAAGGGAACACGTCACGAAATGAACGCACCCGTCGTACCATTTTCGTTCCAGTGCAACAGCTGCCAGAAGCCCCTGATCCACCCTCATCAGCGACTGAACTTCTACTCGGACTACAGCCGCGTCTTTGGCTGCCCGCACTGCAGGACGGTCGACGCCCACTTTGTGAAACCGCTCTCGGCCTGCTTCACCCGCGAGCAGTTTCAGCTCTACAGCCAGTGGCCGTAACCATTAGAGAACTTAGCGAACCGCCGCCGTATGCGCACGACCGCGGCTGACTTGTATCCTCTCTTTTACAAGTCGATCTCCCTGTTCCGGACGACCGTGCTCTAGAAATCCTCCCCTCGCGACCTTCTAGGAGACTTGACGATGGCGAACGCGCACGGGGGCCGCGATCGTTTTCCTGGCGCGTGTTGTCGGCCGGATCCACCGATGTATTAATTCCTATTAACTCGCCAAACGCTTTTATTTCGGTCGACAGCTGATGTTGTCTCTTCGTAATTCCTTAGGAGTCCATTTCTTTCTTTCTTTTTTTTTTTTTTATTATTTTTTATTTTTTTTTAGCAATCTATTCTATGCGACGACGGTACGCGCCGAGCCCCCTGGCGCATTCCCATAGTACTAAAATTTAAGATGTTTCTTTTTTTAACGTCTATTGTAGATTTGTTTGTCTAGATGGATCTTAAGCGGGAGACGTCGAATTATTGACGTTTCGTTTTGACGATGCGCGAGAGGCGAGACTTGCAAAATTAGTGTGCTTTATTTTTTCCCCTATAACGTTGCTCTTAAAGTTTCTTAAGGCATTTATCGTGCGTTTTGCCGTAATAAACGGCAATTAACTTTTTTTTTATTATTAGTATACGCTACGTTTTGACAATTGTGTCATTGCACAGACGTAGTTCTCTGATATAGGTGAGTTTTAACTAGTAAAATTTTTTTCGTTGGAGAAATCTGCGTGTGTTTCATCATTTATGCAGAAAAAAAGTTTTCGACTACGAAAGCTGAATCACATCTCTCGGACGGTTTCTTTCCGGAAACTTCGGGCGACAAGTGTGACAGCTTCGCCGTCTCCCGTTTTATAATATAGTTGAAATTACTTTAAAGAAAAATAAATACATGAAATAAATTTAGGCGGAGAGAAAACGATATTAGACACGGAAAGGTCGATTCTCTTTATTGTAAACGTGTATAAAGGAAAAAGAAAAAAGAAAAAGAAAAAGGCTACTTTCTAGGAAAGATTGGGAGGGAAAGAAAGATGAAATAACTATCGTTTGTTACTTAGATAATCGAGAACACGTTGTTTTTTTTACATTTTATTAGTTTATACGTTTATGGCGGCCATGTTGATTTTGTTTAAGGATCTACGACTCATTCGATGGGTTTTCAACGTTGATTCGATCGGGCGCGCGTCGCGACTTTCCGCGGGACTTTCGGGACAGGAGCGTTGCTAAGGAACAGGACGAAATTCGCGCCGGTCGTAAAGATAAAAGTAAACTCATTGTAAGAAGAAACCAATTGTTTGATACTACCGCTGTGTACACACACGGGTTTTTTTTCGTCTAGACGAAAAGTGCATGGCTCTCTCGTTTCTCCGATCGTCCCGTCATCGCTCTTATATAGAGGACGGTTCTCGCGGAAAGTCGTGATCGTCCGAAGTAGCCAGTGTATATAATATATTAAGTGGGAGAGAAACAAGTGTGTTTGGAGAGCAAGTGAACCTCCTTTTTTTCTGGCGATGCTGGTCGTTGCTGTCCACCAATAGCGGCCGTCCCACAAACAGACCGCCCACCGTTCTCAAGGTAGTATAGTCGATCGTGTACCTTTTTTACGTTACTTCGATTTAAAAAAAAAGTATACTTAATCCGTATGTCGGGAGGTATATTTAGGAGATTTAATATAATATAAATGCCCCGCGTGTGGTGTGTGTGATGCGTAACGCGATGAGAAACGAATGAAGCTGCGCGACTACTTCCTTTCGGCCTTCGCCTTTGCGTAGGGGCTTTATTTCATTTGTCTTCATCGGCCGATACGTCTGATAAAACCAAAAAAGTATCGTTTTGTTTCCATGCAATATTGACACAACAGTATGCATTTTTTTATACAAGCGAGGCATATATTTTTTTAACAATATATGCTACGTTGAAAAATCGAGGAACATTTATGTTTGAATTTTCTTTTGCTGCACAGTGTTATATTTATCAATTCGAAATGCACGAAAATAACACGCATATAAATAACATTAATTGTAATCTTTTAAATATTTTTTTATAAAAAAACTAAAATTTTCTTTTTATACATAACATTTTCAGTTATTTGGTATGATTCTCTGCGAAAAAAGATATCATGATTAGAGACAGAAAAGGATACAGTGTTTATATGTCTAATATGAGCAGTTTCTTACTTATTTACTTAGTTACTTTTTTTTTTTACGTGTTATAAATAAACAATATAAGGAGTAGAGAATGATATTCATTCATTAATTTTTGAAGTAGTCACGCAGCTTCGTTCCACTCGTTGAAGAATCAAAGAAAAATGAGATAAAGAAAATAGGGGGGGTGAGAAATAAAAAAAATAAAAAAAATTAAAAAATAATGCACAGGAAAACGCGCAGCAGCGCTTTTGGGGAGGATGTATCAGTTTGAGAAAGATCTTCCTCTTGGACGACCAACATTGGCGAATCAGACACCCGACGCCGTTTCCTGTGCGCGATGAATTAAACTCCCGCGTTAATTAATAATTTCTCGCGCGTTTAGTGCCGGAGGCAAGGACGATCGCGTATGAGTCCTTCTCCGATTGTTTCGTCTCGATCGTACGTTTTCTCAGAGTGCCAAATGAGCAATTGCCAAGCGTTTTAGTATTTCCTCTATCTTTCTTCCTTCTTTTCCAAGTTTCGTTTTCCAATTCGTATCTTCGTCGTTCTTTGTCCGACCTTTATCGAATTCGCCACCTTTGCTGATTAAAAAGCGCAAGTACGGCTGCTTGATCGATGGTGAAAGGAACTTGAATTTCTTTTTCGCAGCGCGTGCGATAAAAATTTCGAGCGACGTTGGAGGCATCGAAATGGGGCTCAATTATCGCCTTTTCAAAATCAGACGAAGCCTAGAAAATGGATAGTACTGCTATTTCAAACATTTCCTTTGCTTTTTCGTGCGAAGTTTGTCGAGACGTGAAACACAAAATTGGCCTTTATAAAAGAAACCACATTTTGTACATTTTTCAAGGTAAGTGAAACGTTCTCTTCAAAATTAAACGCGACAGCTAGTTTCGAGCCGTTTCAAGTTCCTCGTACGATCGGAAGCGTGTACGAGAAATTTTTCCTTAATGACTTATGACGCGTGCATAATAGATGCATGTGTCGCCTGTACTCCCTACTGCTTTCAATTTTCAATAAGAATCAGCGATGCGCGCTATTACTCGCTCCTGTGAGTTCCTGTCGCAAACAAAAACGAGAAAGGAACTGAGAGGATCAATGTAGCTTCAAAGTTATTCACGCGCTTATTATTTATCGTGGCTTTGCACGTGGATTATTGACGCGATCACGAGAATTATTTTCAATGCGTGGATTTGCGTAATAAATAGAATCACAAAAGGCTCCTCGTGTTTACGAAATTTTCCTAAACGCACTTTCTCGGCTATTGTTCAGTTTTACTCGCACTTTATTAAATGCAATGATGATAGAAAATTGAAGAATCTTCGAATTTGGAAATTTTGAGAATATCAAAGTGCGAAACGTCCCTTTTAGATATAAAACGTACCTTACATTTTTCCACTTTAACGCACTTGATTTTGTTATGTTGTTATTGAAAAAAATAATTAAAATATATAATAATACAGAATAACAATTCTGTATACATATGTAAGTTTATTAATAATTTAGAAGCAACAAATATACAAAGTATCTCAATGTCAATAAGTATAATTAAAGTATATTTCATTGGAAATGAGGGAAAACTAGTGAGACCGTAGGAGCCTTTCTACAGAATTTAGGGAAATTTTTGGCAATGGCTGATCATGTTGACGTGTCAGCAGCAGGCGTGGATTAGGGGCGAAGCCGAGAATATTGCGATTTGGGGAGCACCTTAGTTTTTTCTTTTACCATAATTTCGTGCGCGATTACATGTGGAGACAAACCCATCCCAGTCGGATTCGAATTTCGAGTATCGAACTGGTATCGGAGGATCCTCGGAACGTAGAAAAGCGATGAACTTACGGCAAGACAAGAAGAATGAGAGTCGCGAGAGGGGAGGGGAAAAAAGGATAGCCTTTTTTCGCTATTGACGGTGCCGTAGCAAGCTGCTGCTTTTTTTTTTTTTCTAAGAGGAGAGACAGCAAGTGTCTTTATCATCGATCGTGCGTCGACGCACGACGGCGCACTTAGCTCCGTAGTTGATAAGGTTAATGTTACATTAGGCTAATCTTTTTTATTCGGATAATTACTATAGCGATTTTGTACTTTTGCTATTTTCACCAACAAAACGTGGGTGGAACCGCGCGACGAGAAACTATCGGCGAGATCTCGCTGCTGTAAAATCGCCAACGTTAGAATCGCCCGATTCACGAAGATCCGACATAAAAAAATATATTGTACAAGCTGGAAAGCGCTACTTTTCCAAGGATTATCGTGGAAGAGCGGGATTTCCGAAAGGTTTGATATTCAAGTAAATATATCCCCCGGTGATATTCTCGGTGTCATATCTTTAGATAGAAACGACAATCTTTGAAAGACGATACACGCGGGGAAGATTGTCGAGAAGTTTGACGCGGGGTTTTTCTTACACGAGACAGGCTCCACGCAGAGCACAGCACTGCGACATCTTCTTGAAATGCAGTGTGAAAGAGTGAGGTGTGTTTGATAATTCAGTTTAAAAAAACGAAACAGCAATATGAAACAGCAATATATTACGTAAATGAGAAGAGGGGAAGATTTAAGTTTGTTAAAATTCCATGTTACTTCACGCAAAGGACGATTTTGCTGAAACATCTAAAAACTTAGCTCTAGCTATGTGATAAATTTAAAAATAATTTTCTCGGATCGTCAAATAAAATAATTATGTAAGACGCTCAAACTGTGATTGCGAGAATGTCTAAACTTTTTGTAGCGATTAAATTTTGCTCGTCACGTTTTTGACTTTTCTACATAATTATCTTGACAATCCGACAAAATCGTTTTAGATCTGTATTTATTAAAACTTTTCGATGTTTCAAGCAAAATCTTCTTTCAGTATTTTTTTTTTCTTTTTTTACAGCGAGTTTGACTTCACGAATTACGAACGTCCTGTATCTCGGGAAGCTAGTCATATTCAGCAAATGGACACGTTATGGTCTTCCGTAACGTCGACAACCGTTAGTCTGAACCTCACATAAGCATACCAGTGATTCCGAATGTTTAGCCTTCCGGAAACCAATATGCGCAACAATCGAAGGATAATCTGCCAATAAAATTCAAAGCGTCTTCTCGAACGTTGGTCGAATTTCGCTGTTACTCTGAAAAAATTCGCAGACATTCAGGCTAACGTTAGCTTACACGAACCGCACGACTGCCAGCATTTCGTGCGTTTCTCGTGAACGCATGAATTTATCCGTTGGAAATTTCTTCTCGTCGCGCCGTTTACCGATCGTTTAGTGTCGATCTAGTGAACGTTTTGTATATCAGTGTTTTTTATATGGACGACTGGGGTACCAGCAGAGGGGGTAGCGATCCTGTCGATGACTTTACCGTTTCTTTCGAGATAAGCGGTATTATCGATCAGACACCTGCCTTCCTCACTACCCGAAGGTTTACTAAATAATCGATATATCCCGCGTTTGTGAATTTTATATATAATCCGAATGGCGTTCGCGTGGTACCGTTTGTATGGGTCTAGGAGGACAGGGTTGATGGGAGGGAGGGAGGGAAAGAGAGGGTTGAGTCTCCGTGATGGAGTAGAGAGGTTACGAATGGGTTGAATTATGAATAGAGTTTAGTGTAGAGTCATTACTTGAAAAGAAAAGGTTTGAATCATCGATAAATAGTAAGTTT
>NW_017305310.1:408398-409088 GCF_001594115.1 Trachymyrmex septentrionalis
CGACGGTTTTCTTGTAGTTAAGACGCCCTTTCGTTTTCGCCGGTCGTTCACCCGGCTTCCAAAGAGAGAGGAGGATGATATAGGAGGAAAGGGACGGAGGGGTGGGAGGGAGGGAGGGAGGGAAAAGCGAAGGTGAGATTCTGCCCTCGAGCTTCGCCTCGGGGGTGCGAAGACGTGCGACAACCCTCCCCCACGGACACCACCTCCACCTCGGCGCTCCCCGGTCGACTTTGAATCGAGCGTGACTGGGAACTCGGCCAAGATCGACGCCGGCCTTGAGACCAGAAATCCTTCCCTCCAGAAACACTTCCGTACCGGAAGTGGGCGAGAGAGAAATTGTAGAATCTGAGGAAGATCGCGCCGCGCCGGTGCAATCGAACGACGTCTTCGAGCAAAATCGGGTAGACGACCGGACGAATCGTCCTAGTGATAAGTTACTGTGTCATATTATGGATGTCAGAGAACGATTGAGACGAGAGGGAGAGGGAAAATTTTATTACGTACTAATCATAGTAATTATATCGGTTGTTCATCGGAATCCTTTCACGCGGCCTTGACGTGGCCACAGGACGTGAAGGAACTATTTTCTCGTCGGTCAAAGTTCGTTTAAATAATTCGATATATAAAATTAATGAATAGATGAAGAAATATATATATACTATATATATGTGAAAATATATATAGATAGAT
>NW_017305310.1:409148-411045 GCF_001594115.1 Trachymyrmex septentrionalis
ATAAGGGTCTTTACAGCTGTGCTAGACAACTATAGGTATATATATATATCGAAATATATGTATATATAAATCTATATATACGTACGTTCTCAACGTGTACGTCGCAAATATGTGTGCGAAGCAACGTATACGGGCTCCTTAGAAATATACCGAGAGAAAGAAATCACACACGCACATTCTGATTACACGTATGCAATCGCACGCGTTAAATAAATCACATGAAAGCCACAAATGCGCGCGTTCTACGATATCGACGACGAGACACGAGGGGCAAGTTTGTTTCACTTTCTTAAATCATAAATCGCGCAAAAGTATGAACAGTGGGATTGCGAGAGAGACCTCATCCGATAACACATAGAGATCGCACATCATAATATCTGCTGTTATCGAGATGATAACGGAAATGATAAGTATCAAGAATCCCAGACGTTATAAATATCAAATGGCTGGAACCATTGGCGAGGCAAGTTTACTTTATATAATGATGGGCGCCGATATTTTATCTGAAATATTTATCCGGTGAGAGCGTATAAGAGCCTGAGATTTGCTATGACGTTGAGATAGAAAAGATGATAGCCTAAACAAAATAGTTCGTAGGTTGTACTTTATTGGGCAAGTATATTATGCAGAACTCGAAATCTATGTGAAGTGGTCGAATGGCTGACACTTTGATCAAATCGCAAGGAACTCATTTTGTTGACTGATTTCTGTACGCGCTATATCAGCAACATACGTTCCGCTTGTGAAAATCGCCTCGTGATCTCTCTCGTCATAGTCATATGCGATACGCCGTGGTCACGCACGCGTTAACACATATACACGTACACGACACACACACACAGTGTTTTTTTTTCTAACAGCGTCTTTATTAGTCGCAATTATTGCAGCAAATCGGGAAGGTGACGAGCAGTCGTCACAATCGTGCAGCGGAGCAGTTCTTTATTTCCATAATATTCGAAAAAAAAAAAAAAAAAAAAAAAAAACGCTTCACGATAAAAGCTCGGGCAGCACGAAACTTCTGATTCGACTCTCCTTTTTTGTTTCTATTACAGTTTCTTGCAGCATTATTTACGCGAGCGTACTCGAGGGTACGCGAAATGGTGATAATTTTTTGTGATCGATGAGAAGGAGGCGTAACACACTCCGTGGTAGAATCGCACAAGCGATCTTCCCTCCGCCGTTTCGGCACGTAAGATTTGATTCCAGACGATACGTTTAATTTTTTTCTTAACAAACAATTAATATTAAAGTCGAACGATAATTTTTACGTTGATTAAAATGAATTTTCTTCACACAACTTCACTCGTATGTCTTCTAAAATAAATAAACATATATATATTTCTTTTCTATACAAGCACTTGGTGTTTTATTCGACACTTCTATCTAGCGTTATTTTAGTTATTTAATTAACGAATCGTCCGGATTCGAATTCATTAAGGGGTGTCCAAAATGTCTCCAAGAGCAGACTTAGTTTTTTTTTTTTTTTTTTAATGCACTGAATGCGCCTCAGTGACTTCTAGAATTCTTGCGCTTTTCTTCAACTTAGTAGCTCGTTCCTCAGTTTCATCAGATATTTTCTTCTTTCACTTCGCGTATACAGAGCGTAGATCAAGAGCAATGTTTGAGATTTCGTTTTTGTGCTTCTAACGTGGTAAGGATTGATAAGCGAACACGTAAATACATTAAGATACATAGACATATACGTGCGTATGTTATATCAGTGCGCAATACGTTAAGTACACATATAGTTAACCGATGTAACTATTACCTACGTATTAGAGGAAAATCGCGCGAACATTTATCGCGTTGAGAACAATATCGCAGTTTTTTCCGTTTCGTTTATATTATTAGATATACGTACTATTCGAAAAGCAGTTTATATTTAAAACCCCCCCCC
>NW_017305310.1:411145-412023 GCF_001594115.1 Trachymyrmex septentrionalis
CCCTGGCGCACCAATGGCTCCGCGCTGAAAACCGTCTCTCCGAACTTACCTGAGTGTTACAGTTACCATACCGCTCAATCAGAGGATGTCGAGGGTGCGGTTTTAGATCGGAGAACATTGATCTTCAGAGTTCAATTCCACGTTAACCGTCACGGGTCGACGAAAGCCAAAAAAAAAAAAAAGAAAAAAAGAGCCGACAGGCTCTGTATGATCTCTCCGTGATGGTTAACGCGCCTTTCGACCTGTAACGGCTTGATTGTGATGTTAATTCGTTAATGAACGTTAACTCGTGTATATCATATTCTCGAACCTCGGCTAGTCGCGCGGGCACGAGCCGGCTTCTCGGCCCTTTCTCTTAGCATGAGACAATCGCACGAAGTTTGATACACTTATGGTGGAAGGAAGCTCAGGTGCGCGCATACACATTTCTAATTAGCCACAATGAGAGTAATAAATATTTCTTCTCATTTCTATTCAATGCAGTGAGAATTGCATGCCAGATAACCACCACCTTGCCGCCGCGGCGATTGAATCGGCATCACATCATTATTACTTTTACTTACGTATTACGTTTTTATTTAAATATGCGTGCTCATATTGTTATTTAAACCTAAATTCTGCGTTAGGTTTTAATATTCGTTTTTTTTTTTTTGCCAGTGCACGGTCTGTAAATGCGTCTATTTAAATATCATGGCGTTTGGCATTGGCGCAAAATTGTACGAAATTTCTTTCGAGAACGACCTGGGTCTCCTCCATCATGGATATGCTCATGCTCGAGATTATATGGATAATTTTCGAGCAGGCGCGAAGTCGGCCGTGTGCCGTGCGGCAGCACGAATTCTCTCCTGTTTTACAGGTTAAATGTAAATATATATATA
>NW_017305310.1:412170-413508 GCF_001594115.1 Trachymyrmex septentrionalis
ATTAAATATATATATATATATATATATATATATATATACTTTCAGACGCGGAAAGAGAAAGGATACAAGAAATAGAGGAAGAGGAATATATACGACGGAAAGGGAGTTATATATGTAGGAATGCGGATTTAGGGAATCGAATCGCGGCATCTAGCCTGCCCGAACAAACGCTACATTCTTATCGAAAGACGTACAAAGTGAGAAGAATGGATAGAGACGATACGTGTGATTGCGCTCATTTCGCGCTCTATTCAAAGACGCCGGATTTACGCGAGAGACGAGAGAGAGAGAGAGAGAGAGAGAGAGCGAGAGATAAGTATAGTGACGCTGCTCGCGGACAGGGAAACGCGAGCGAGGAGGGATTCGCGAATCGGAAGCGAACGTCGGTATCGAAGGGGGAAATGATCGCGCGGATATTGCCACGGAATGCGTACTCCGCGTCTCTCGAGTTCCCCGATGAAGTTTTACGGAATACGAAAAAAAAAAAAAGAAAAAAGAAAAGAAAAGAAATCTCTGTAGTGTCTCCTCGTCCCCCGACGATAAACGTCGACATTCAATGGATTTATCGAATTCCCATCTTTGCCCATCTTCCCCTCCCCCCCCCCTCTTCCCCTCCCCCCTACAACCCCTCCGCATCCGTTCCCCACCTCCGTCGCCGATCCCGTAAGTGATGTAATTAATGTACGTTGCCTAATGATTGTTATACTGAAACGTTAGAACGACGAAGAAATTTTATCGAGTGCGCTACTGGAGAGCGGTTTTGTTTTTCTCATCGTCGGCGACTGGCGGTGCCGGCGCCATGTCCGTCGATCGCACTGCGGTCTTTCCGCTGCCAACCGCTTTCGCGAGAGCCGTTTTGCTTCGAGGTCCTCGCGACGAGGGAGACCAAGCAGGGATGTCCCGGCGAGTCCGGAGACACACCCCCGAGAGAAAGGGATGCGTCCGCGAGACAAGGCAAGGGCATCGTTCGCCGACGTCATAAATAGTACACACACCGGCTGTCTTTCACGTTCTACGATTGAAGAAGCCGAGCTCTCGATCCCCCCCCACTCCCCCCCCCCACCGAGGTGAGATTTCGCGAACGAATTATCGCAAGATAATTTGGTCGATAACGCGGCGACGTAACGCGGCTGCTAAGACGTGAATGGAAATGTAACGCGTTTTTCAAGTGGGAGGCAGAACGCGCTTAGCTCAAGTGGGTTCTCTATCAAGAAGCGGGCCGAAATTTTGTGCGGGATTTTTCAAACGAATGCTGGGGGGGGGGGGCTCGGCCGTAAGCGAGTCGATTGGATACGTTGGCCAAGGTACAAATGTACATAGGAGCATAATGTTGTTATT
>NW_017305310.1:413608-424010 GCF_001594115.1 Trachymyrmex septentrionalis
ATACGTTGGCCAAGGTACAAATGTACATAGGAGCATAATGTTGTTATTAACGTATAACGCCATCTCGCCTCTGCGTGTCTCTCTGTGAGCTGCAATTTAAAGATATCGTAAAGTTGAATATGGGGGGGGGGGGAAGATGGATTCTCTTAATTGATAGCGTTTGCGACATTATTATTTTATACTGTAGCGATGAGTTCAGTATCTTACGTTACGTAACATTTCTTTTTTATATTCGTACTCTTTTCTTTTTCTGCACATAATCTCGCCATATTGAAAATTCTGTGTATTACAGCTTTTACAAAATATAGGATAGAATATAAACAACCAAATCGTTTAATCGTGTTTTCTTCATTTTATTTAAGTCTGCGAATGAGTTTATTCGTGATGAGTTTAAGAGAGAGATTTCTCTCCTTGCTCTAAAGAATATGTTTAAATTAAAAAAAACCTTATTAGAAACAAAACGAGGTACAAGTTTAGGTAGGTGTCGTCGTATCCGTCTATTATTTCACCTAATAAAACATTTCAAAAAATCTCTATATAAAAGTTCACAGGCATACTTTTAACTTTCCAAAAGAAATATTTAAACTCCATTTTGGAAAATAATAAAATACAGTGTATAATTCAATAAATTGAATTTGCGAAAAATTTACATGAAAGGAGAGTCGGATACGAAATATACTCGGAACAGTACTGTAAAGGTTAATATGCGTAATGATCGTGCCAACGAATTATTTAGAATGCAGCAGGTGAGAGAAATATAACTCGCGACGGAGGTGCGTTGTCCTATCAATTGAATCGACTGCTGACGTTTTAGTCGGTCCGATTTGTCAAGGATTCGCGATCCGAGTCTGAACTCATCGCTTTGGTATCGCGCGATGTCGGCGCTTGGCCTAAAACGATCCCGCTGACATTTATCCGCTGACGGAATAAACGTGGAGGACACGCGGAGACGGGAGAATGGAAATTCGTGAAGGACGAAAACATGAATAAAAAGCAAATCGATACGCAGGATTGCGACATTTGACGGAAGTGTAAAGACAATTGGTTCACTGCTCGGCGTATTGGCGCATTTCCCGAGAATCAATTTCTCGCTCGCAACCTTCCCACGACCCTTTTCTTCTCTCTTTTCCCTACCCATCTTTCTCTCGCGAGCCGTGAGCCAATCGAAACTTTACAGATTTCAGGAAACAGATCGACGATAAATCACGCACGAGCGCACTGCGAAATCGCAACTTCGTAATCAACGACGGATAGTCGCGCACTTCTGAGACAGAATTTTTTTCTCTTCCTTTTCTTTTTGATCTTCATTTTTTTTTCTCACATCGGATTCTTCACGCAGCTTGCCGCGAAAGATCACGCGTGGGCGGTACACGCGTTGTCTTTGGCGCACAAGCTCGCTGCGAGGACGCGCGAATAATACGCGTAATTAAGAATTTAACGGGATACACCCGCTAATTAATCGCTAGTTCGTAGGTTCCCCCTTCCCTCCCGTTATACCAAAAGTACCCGTTTGCAACCAATTTCCTTAGGATATTAACCGATGTCTGAATGGTGTATGGATGTGCTACTCCCTATTCGTGCATTTAATCGCACTTGTAGCGTGTATATATATATTTATATATATATATATACACATAAAATACACATATATACGTATACCCCTTTAAGCCCACCCCGTATAATCCCCAAGTCAGTAGACTTATATAAAGCGTCATCTGTGTAAACAGCGTCGTGTCGAATTTGTATTTGTAAGCGTAGTCATTGCTGGAGAACCATTCGCGCCCGTCGTCTTGATCATGAAGAACCTCCAGCACTCTAATAATTAACAGGTACGCGTGATGGGTCTTTAATTAAGCCCGGTGACAACTTTCCAAGTTCTCCTGTAGACGGATCGTTATTCGACTCGGTGCAGAAAAGTTTCGCTCTCGGCCTTAAATCGGATCATCCGCATGCGAAGGTGGGATGGATCGCCACGATCGGGAATAAGATGCTGGATTTTTCTAGCGTAGTCGACGCTCTTTTACGTGCGACTTGCGCGAATGGTACCATTTCGAGTAACTAACGTTTAGTCCACCGATATACGCTTCGCGAAACGCGCGGCGCAATCGATTCATAAATATGCCGCTCCCAAGGCAAATGATGACATAAAACAACGTCGACGGTAACGAATGTACGTTCTTCGATGTATACGTACGTAAGGTACCCGCGTAAGACTGCGACGTACATTTCTTGTCGTCTTTAAGAAGGGAAGATCCGCGTTGTCACTGTAAATCAACACCAATCGCGACAGTAATGCCGATCCGACTGCGGCGAACTTCGTAATATTTGCGTCTTTACAATTAGTATAGTTAGCGGACGCGCGAAAATAAAGGGGAAAAGGAAACAGAAAAAAAGAATCCGCGAAACGAAATTTGGCCGAGAGAGAGAGAGAGAGAGAGAGAGAGAGAGAGAGAGGAGAGATCGCGCGAATTGATCGACATACGCTCTCGTAGTCGTCGCGCTTTTAGTGGGGGCTAAGTTCACGGTGGATCTTAAGGGTAGACTTCTTTTTTACAAAATGAAAATTAAAAAAAAAACGTAGCGTTCCTCGAGCGAACGCGGATCAGGCGCTAAAAATTAAGATTCTCGATATAAGTTTCTTAGAGGTAATTCGGGCATTTTTATTCGGCTGTGTTATAAAAAAAAAAAAAATTAATAAATACGCGAAGGAGCGACTTTTAGATTCGGTAAGATCTCACAAATTTAGATGAATAATTTTTGTACCCTATTTTTTTAAGCGATCGCCACGTCGGTCACGCGTAGAGACGGAAAGAAGGGTCGTGTGGAAAAATTAACACGGTAGTATTTATCAAAATTAAGACGTCGTTAAGTTTAGTTTAAGACAAGCAATTCGTCGGCAATTTCGAAAACGCGCTGCACTACGTTGTAATAGTATCGAGTATAGATATCGAGAAGGGTTCGGGAGTAATCGAAGATTCGCCTCTGCTTAGCCCTTCTGATACGGACAGAGATCGATAAACCTTTCCGTAAACAAGGGATGAAGAACCGAAAAACGTAAACTGAATAAAAATTGAACAAAAATAGAGCGCTACGAGATCGCTACGATCGTGCCGCATCGAAACGATCTTCTGAGAAAGCTAGTCCCTGCCCGATGATCCGCTCGGGCACGATCGATCGCGAACGCGAGACACACTCGAACGTGATCGTTTGCAGGGTGTGTCGTCGGTGTAACCTTGATAAGTAATCCCGTATAGGTATGTAGAGTATGCTCCTCCATAATCACACTTTTGTTCCGCCCTCGTGTCGGAGCGAGGACGCGGATGCGGCAAGACCTCGTTCGGAGGCCGCGCGTAGTTTTAGACACTTAGCCGTATTACTTAGTTATTAAGTGAAACGAGAGGAGAGAAACCGATCGGACGGCAGGCATGGAAGCAATCCAAAAAAAAAAAAAAAGAAATCATAGTAGACACAAGCATTTTGCGATGCAAAAGCGAATAATCATGCTGGTAGTGCGGACCAAACGGGACAACCAAACGGGAAGTTTGTGGAAAGGGGTGAAAGGTGACGAAAGGTCTGGTGTTTTTCTACGGAAGGAAGCGAAAGAGAAAGAGAGAGAGAGAGAGAGAGAGAGAGAGAGAGAGGGAGGTGAAGTGGACGCGTAAAAAAAAAAAAAAAATTGCCGCTCTCCATCGGAGATCAACATCCGATATCATTTGTAGTGAGATTAAACTTATAGAGTTTAAGGCATAGCGAGGACTTCTGATGACTGCGCGTGCACTTCGAGACATTTTATATTTCTTTCTTTCTTACGTTCACGTACTCGGTATTACATTGTGTCTCATTTCTTTTTGTTTTATCGCATATCGAACAGAGATTACAACAGAAATTTTCATGATTCTTTAAAATGTGAGCCAAAGGAAGCTTATAATTCCCAAAATTGTCAATTATCATGAAGCTAAACAGCAAAAGTTTGTAGCTTGTACTTTGAAGAAAGTGTCGATGATAAAGCTTACGATCGGCTTATTTGTAATATAATTTCATATAATCGTGAAATAGAACGAGAGATAAAATTAAATTAAATTAACCGCGCCGGTTCTCTCTTATTTATCATTTCGTTATTCGATTATCCGCTTTTCTTAAATGTTGCATTTTACGACGAACGTCATCCACGGAAATCAAGATTCGTTCGTGTTTTCTCGAAGTCGTTACTGTGACGAACTGTAATTGGCTACGCGTTTGACGGATATATACAGCTAGTGAACACTTAAGGACAGTCTAACGTTTCTTTACCGTACCGCTGTCGACTTCGTCGTCATTGGAGTCCCGGTTAACGAGTGAATTCTTTCCATTCCGCGTGCAATCGAGACTTCGAACGACGTAAACGTCCCTGTCTTCTGGAACATCGCGCACCAGACTTCTTTCCGATTTCCTGTTTTTATCTCCCATCGCGGACGTTCAGATCTATTTCTTTTTTTCCCGAGGGCGGTGAGAGGAGAAGAGAAAAAAAAAAGAGACGAAGGGGACGGAGAGGAAAAAAAGAAGCGAGATGGCTACGAACGATAAAAAGGATGAAAGGAACGAAGGGAACAGTGAATTGCGATAGCCTTTCCATGTCTTACTGCCCTGCCCTATGACTCTCGTTCGCCTTCCTACGATATTCGGTCGAGAAGAGAGAGAGAGAAAAAAAATACGAAGAAAAAAAGAGGGCGAAACAATCAGAGAAAGGAATAATTGGCGGTATCACACTGAGCAACGAGAGCGTTTCGAATTCATGACGGATGAATGCCGGCGTGGCATCTATGGAAATTTTTACCGTAATTAGGAAGGCAACGAGGGGGAGGGAAACGTTGAAGCTGAGGTCGCGCGAGGTCGGAGCTTTTTTCGAAGGAAGAAACCTACAAAAGGCGGTCGTAACGACGGTTTTGGGTAATATTATACATACGCACATAATGAATATATATACGTGTACACGTACATATAATAGCGTGATAGCGATAACGGTAAATACATATTACATATTACCACTAGCGGTGTACGGTTTGATCGAAGAGATTTGACGGGGGTTTAGAATCGCTCACGGTTAATCAGTCCTTTTTGCGAATAGAAAAGGGGACTCCTCCTTAGACATCGTAGTTCGTATCAAGTCCTATCTGTAGGTACGTTTGCACGTGGTAAACATATATATACACACGCGTATACTTATGCATTAATGGAGCTATTTCCCATTCTCGTGTAGCTTAGTCGGAGTCACGACTGGGATCGCGTCGCGACTTCGTAAAGAGAGTTCTTCCATCGCGTATTCTTCTATCGCTTGAATGGTGAATACAGATTGGCAGATGGAGAACTCCCCCCCAAGCAGGGCTACGTGAACTTGCAATCGTGACTCAGTTTAGCGGTCATGAATGAGAGAAGTGTGATTGTGCGGTTTGCAAGGATCTTTAACCATCGCCTGAAAAATTGACCCATCCTACTTCGTTTTCCGATCATCCCTTACCGAGCTCTTCACCCGAT
Organism: Trachymyrmex septentrionalis; assembly: GCF_001594115.1. Taxonomy (NCBI): domain Eukaryota; kingdom Metazoa; phylum Arthropoda; class Insecta; order Hymenoptera; family Formicidae; genus Trachymyrmex; species Trachymyrmex septentrionalis. The sequence continues at coordinate 419,120 of NW_017305310.1, forward strand.
TTCTCGCCAGTTAACCACTGAGTTCTCCATTTCGTTCGACCGTATCAATTTCATCAAGGATATAAAAAGAAAAAAAAACGACGACGCGGTCCGCGGCTGTTCAATCGCGATGTATGCAAATTGGTAAAAAAGTCGACATTTTCTATCGCATCCAAAAATCATTTCGACAAAGTGTAGTCTTTTGTCGATCTCATTTCATATTTCCAAAAGCGATTCAGGGAAAAATTGAGCAATTTCTTTAGATACGATAACAACCCTTGGATCTTATTTTTAAAATATCAGAATGAACTGGAGAATAGGAATTAAGGAATCTGACGATTTATTTACCACGTAACTTTGTTTTTTTATCAGTCTTATCCTTGCGATTGGACACGTCGTGTGCTTCGTTCGGTTACCTGGCTGACATCTGACACGAATTGGGACATTTTACAAGGACGGAAAAAAGTGCGCGAACGCGATGCACGTTCTGCGCGATATTGCACGACTCGGTTAGATCGCGAGAGGCTGTTACTCGATTTAGAAGGTGACACATGCGAGGCTGGGTAAGATGTTCCCTTGAAACATGGAAAATATAAAACAACAGCGAGGCAGCTGTATTCCTCGATACCTCCCCTATAAGAGTACAAATTTTTCTAATATGAATAAACTATATCGAGCGCTGAATAAAATATTAGACGACGAAGGCGTAACGAGGAAAGACATAAAGCGAGAAAGAGAGAGAGAGAGAGAGAGCGAGCGAGAGAGAGAGCGAAAGAGAGAGAAAGAAATAATAAATTAGAAATGAAAAAGAAGATTATTAATTATTACTGAGCGCGAGAGAATGAAAGAAAGAGAGTGACGAGAAAAGAAAAAGAATAATATTAGGCGAGAGATAATGTTTAACGATGTTTTCCCTGGTGTAGGAATTATTGCGATAACGAATATGAAAATTAAATGAAATGGTTTATATGATAAACGTACCGCATAAACTTACCTAGCGCTAGGTTCACTGTACGTTACATTATTAGCGAAGTATGATATATAATATACGCGCATGTAGCTATGTGTCAACAATCCGGACTGCCATTAGCACTTAAGGCGCGGCCCCACTGATCCCACCCCCCCCCGCCCCCTTTGAAATTCTCAGGAACATTTTCATCGAGGCTTTCGTGATAACTTTGAAAGCGTTGCAACGACGCACGTCGAATCTCACGATTTACGCGCTGTCGATTTACGCCCCGGAACTTCTCCTCCCCGCATACATCGACACACACGGCGTATATAGATTTTTATAAATAAATATATAAATTAAAAAAAGAGAGATAATTTCCGTTTCGCTCATCATATCGACGTATATCAATACGCACGTCAAGTTTTACCTCAATGCCGATTTCAGAGTTAACTCGATCGCTTTCTCGATGCTAATCTCGTTGTTGACAGTCGTCCCTTGCGGTAGGATGATCGCGCGAGTGAAAATCGCTCGCGGTATTACGGAATCTTTGTCGAGCTGGTCTTAAGTGACATGGTAATTTAACCACGAAACGTGAACGAACGTATATTACGGGAGCCGCGTGAGTTAATCACGGGCAGTTAGAAATGTAAGCTTCGAAAAATCAGTATCGTAGTTAGAGTTCGGTGTGTTTATTGCATGCACCCGCCTATGGATAGACGAGGGAATACCGGTAATCTATTTAAAAAAAAAAAAATTATCTCTTTCTAGCTGTTTCCCCTTTTATCTACGAGATATGTACACATAATCGACACATACATCACACGTAACATCATTACACAGATTCGACAGCACCAATTGAACTTCCCGTGTGAACCTCCATGCATATAAACACGCAATACATGCAATTCACGTACATCTATTAGGAGCAATAAATGAAAATAATACCGAGGCTCTGCACTTTAATCGACCGCGGCAATCAAGATAGATATCCGAATGCCAGACATCTACGAATTTATCAAAAAAAAAAAAAAAAAAAACTTACATCAAACGAGGAAAAAAAACTTGTGCTCGATCGAACCTGTGAAAGCAAAATTCTCCTCAAGTCGAGGTCAAGCGAGAGGGAGACGAATCCTGAAAATTATCGAACGAATTTACCGCTTAATTTTGCGATTACGAAATCGATGATTGAAAGTTCGATCCCGCACGTTTATTTTTTACCGTAAGTGTCTTTTGTTCGTCGATCGATGGAAGTGTACATCGCCTCGTAAACGTAACTTGCAACTGCCGAAGATAAGACTCGAGAAACATAATCTTTCCAGTCTAGGAGTTTTTTATCGAGAACGTTTTATATATGCTGTTTTTTGAAGGACCACAAGTTTCGTAAGTCCGCGCCGAGTATTCGAGATAATAGCAGAAGAACGCAGATCGTTCAAGACTGATCTCCGTTTAATAGTCGCGTCAGCGTCGATTATTCGAGGGGAAAATTAACGAGGAGGAGAGAGAGAGAGAGAGAGAGAGAGAGAGGAGGAGGAAGCGCGGATACGCGGTGGACGATCCCGCAACGATTGTCGAAATCTCGGAAAAATTTCGTGCGATCGTAGACGACGTGCCGGGGGACAAAGTATCGATACGATCGACTCCGACGGCGGACACCGGCGGCCCAACGACTCCATATCCGAACCATCAAGAATTCCTTGATCGTTCGAATATCCGTACGTAAGACTCGAGCGTTGGGCGGCCGATCGACGCCGTGGAGACCAAAAGTTGAGAAATGGGAAGAAGAGGAACAGGCGTGTGAGACAAATGTATACACAGATATATATAGAGATATATATATATATATATATTTTTGATAAAAATCTATTCGAAAGTGACTTGCAAAAAAAGGGGACGGGATAGGGCGCTTATTATAAAACGTAGATCGCGTCGTCTTCGGCCGTTTCGATGAAATTTTACGTATCTGAGAAAAACAGCGAGAACTCTCCGCCTCGCTCCTTCCTCGTCAGATTCTCCTCGGAGACGCATGCAATAAATTGAGAACGTCGACGTGTATCTGGAGAATCAATAAATACATCTTTTTTCAAATCTCTACCCGATATCTACGAGAGATCTGCCGATCTTCCTCCGATATATTGCCACAATCGAATTCAATCGATTGTTATCGTTAATACCGAAGGACGTTTTTTGTCTATTGTCGAGCTTCGGTTTTTTCGAAATTGTTCTAGACAGATCTTAGAAGCTTAATATTTCCCGCTCTATAAAGCATTTACGGACGCAGAATGCATCCGTCGACAGATTGAAAGATCGTTCGTTCGATCGACTCGCTGTCGGGATGTCGCTACACATCACTGGTACCGCAAATAAAACGAAAGAGTACACACACAGAGGAATGTATAATGTGCACACAGGAGATACACACACGAGATATACTACATTGTACGATCGGCACTATTTCCCTAGCGCTTGCCAAACTCTTATTATGATCATTCTATCGTTAGAGTATAAGAGTTGATATTTAATAATTCGTATTGTAATTGTATGCGATTATATTTGTTTGGTTGGCTTGAGGGCGAGAGTCTAACTCGGGTTATTAGATACTACGCTGTACCTTTAGCTGGCGGGTCACTGACAGCAATTGTCATCTTTGCTCCACAGAATGAAGAATGGGATTCCTGTAATAATCACGAGTTTATTCAGATTGTTATAGTTTAAGTTTCGACACGTATTGTCATCCAGATTCTCGAGTATGACGTAATGTTAATCCAAATAAAAGGTATAAAGTATATGCTGTTTCTTTCTTTGTGCTGAAAGTTGTACATGTTTGTGAGTTTTACATAATTCGTATATATTATAATATATGTATTGATTCATTGAGAAAGCATTGTATAATGTTCAAATGTATAAGTTCCTTTACGAGCTCTTATTTATATTGCATGTTGAACATATAATTATGATGTGGATAGGTAGGATTTAAGAAGAATATATTTGGTATTAAGATATTGGTTGTGAAAAAAACAAAAACCGAGAGATATTTGCTGTAAAGAAAGAAAGAAAAAAAAAAAGAAAGGAAAACTGGCGTCGCTCCATCTTGTAGTGAGTGATAATTGACGATGGCGCCGCAAACGCGTCGAATTGTTGACGAGTTCATGACGTTGCGCGGACGTGCTTTCGACTAACGAGCGTCGGGTTAAACGATTAAACGAAGACATCGACGAGGAATTCCTTCATGAGGGCGAACATCGAGCGCTGGCCGTTGTAAATGTTTCCCGTAGCGTATTGCTCGTGCGTGTTTCGGGGGGGAAGAAAATGCCACTAGGCGTACACGCGAATGACAGCGACGATGAGAAACGAGATTGTCTACTGATGCGATTCGTCGGGCTGGCGTTCGCAGCAGAGAATGAAACGCGTTTTTATTCGCGACGTTGCGCCGGTACGGCCGATCTCGGGACAGTCGAGAACACGTCCGTCGAGCGTGCGGAAAGAATCACGGAGAGAAAGATCGCGGAATCGTTGAGGGAGATGCGCGCGGTGCACCCGCCAGCGACTTTGAGGGGAAGATAGACGCACGAAGAAAAAAAAGAAAAGAAGAAGAAACACACACAAAGCGGAAAGTAAACGAAGGATGAGAATCGCGTTTCAGAGAAAGAGAGTATATACTATAATATCGATAAGCTGTGTCTCGATCGAGAGCTAGTGCTTAACACAACCATCTCCCGGGTCGTTTCTCCGAGCGAGATCGCGAGAATGCGTTTCGTGCCCCACGCTGCGAGCCGTCGTCCGATCGTGATCGATCTCGTGGTACGGTGCGCCTCGCAAACGCGCGTTTCGAGTCCTTCGCGCGGGCCTAAAGGACTAAAGCGCGAGGCGAAAGGGAAACGGACACGCGGCGTGGGAGACGGGGATCTCGGAGAAGCGATTTGACACACACACACACACACACACACACACACACACACACAC
>NW_017305310.1:424021-428891 GCF_001594115.1 Trachymyrmex septentrionalis
CACACACACGTACATCTACACACTATACATATACACATGTAGTAGACATTTAATACTTTAGTCAGGAAACCGTCGACGGTCGTTCGACCTCCTCTCCTCGTGCCCCGACTTGGGGTCAAGGTCCGTCGTACGAGGCGGAGGTTGACCGTCCTGTCGTCCACGTTGCACTACACGAGTTTACGTTAATTAATCAATGCTCTACTCTCAGAGCGGAGGACACGGTCAATATGAGTCCTGGCAGTTTCGGGCTTAAGCGTCCTTCCTTCCTGGCCGGCCTCCCTCGTTGCCGGGGGGTGGGGCCTATCCTTCCTTCTGGTCCCTGCACGGCACGACGCGGGGGACACCGCCGGGGAGGGTATTTTAAGCGAAAGGACGAACAGGAAGTACACTATAAGCATTAGCGCATTACGCGGCTACGCCTAGGTTTAAAATGTGGTGGAAAAAAAAAGGTAAAAAGGAAAAAAAAAAAAGAAAAACGGACAAAAAAACGTATTTCGTAACGCAATTTTTAAGGAAACTTGTAAGAACGCGATGATTATTACTATAAATAGACAGCGTGTGAGGATCGAGCTTTATACCGCTTTTGTATGTTTAGTAATGGAATACCTATACATTAAATATTAAACAAATAAAAAATGATGAATAAATAAACACAACAAAAATCTACACAACTTACTATCTAATTGACTATTCTCTATATGCAAGACATATAAACATAATATATATTATATATTATATATAAACAAATATAGATATATATTACAATAATTATATATATTATGATTATTACGCTATGAGAATACGAGTATGATGATTTTAAGGAAAGTATACATATTATATTATAATAAACATTTTTTAATGCCATTATCCTAAAGATATTGGTGAAATGAAATGAAACGCAAAAATGTGTGTTTTGAGTTATTTATTCCCTCTCCTTTATTGTGTGTGTGTGTGTGTGTGTGTGAAAAGAGCGTGTCTCATCCTAATCTATACTTCGATCCTTGATTTATAACACACAAGAAACTATATAAGGTATATATAATAAATTAAGCATTTTTTTACATTAAGAATTATATTAAATAATAGAGCTATAATTTTTTTACATAGTTTCAAATTTATGTTAAACATTTTATCTATACTGTTAATAAAAAAGATACCAAAAAAAAAAAAAGAATTCTGTATGCTAAAAGCAAAACATTGATATGTCGCTGAATTTAAATAATTAATCCCCTATTAATTATAAATCATACCGTTTTTGAAATAAATTAAAATCTACGATATTTAATCGCTATATTTATGTATTACTCGCAATATTTAAACGATTGTTCGTGGAATTTTTCTCGTTGAATGAAACTGTTCGAAATATCATAAATATTCTCAAGAGATGAACACGATTTATCATTCGTCTAGTAATTACGGACGAGACGATAAATTCATTTATCATATTTTGCATGACATCGTTCAGAAAAATTGGTAAATGTCAAATTTATCAAGTCCATTTATGAGAAATTTTCCCGATGAATGACACATATCGAGAAATAAGATTAATTAATGGAGAAATGATAAAATTTTAAACCAACTTAATGATCGATTACGCTGTCGAGCTCTTTTGCATCCCTGGAACCACGAAACATAAAATTCTTTGAAAATCGAGTCAAACAAATTAAATCGTTTTCACACTAAATCTGTAGTGTCAAATTTAACCTAATGTGTGTGAGTCGACACTGCTCCTACTCAATTATATTCGTTATTAAAACGATGGTTATATGTAATCTTATACAGTGTCAATTTGGCATTATATAGTGTAATTGATATAATATTAAATTTAATTACCGTTTTAGTATAAAAAAATAACAATATATTTAGTAGAAGCAATGGAGACTCACACTGGATTAAATTTCACACTATAGATTTAACAGTGCAGATTCAGAAATCTATCATGAGTTTGTGACTGGTAAAAAAAATGTATGGACTTTCATCGTGTTTATAGGTAAGGATTATAAATTGTTTTTATCATATAATGGGAATTCGATCGACGATGATTCGAGTCCCCTAGGCGCTCCTTTTCCACCAAAGTGCGTTTTGTGCTGATTAATCGAGAGTCCGCCAGCTTTCGTTGATTCGCGACACCTGGTCAATTATACGGTACGTCGCCCATCGTAATCGAAGATCCATCCGTCAATCGGTGATGCGTGACCACGCCTTCCCCTGGTCTCTTAGAATTCGTCCCTTTGGGGACGTCGTCGTTAAAGTAACCTGGTAGTTTTACCCCTCTACTGAATGCGGACACGGATGTCACGAAGAAAGGCGCAAGAGGAACCCCAATTTGTAGTACGTTAAGCGTGTTCACGGACAGTTGGAACTCTTAAGAAAGGTGGAGAAGTCGCAATCGTCACTTGACCGTTTCTTGTTAGGAACACGAATGAGATTTGTTTATATAAACACAAATATACTCGCACAAATGCTTAAGAGTCTATTTTAAAAAGTAATAATCTGCTCAATTCTGCTCTGAAGAATTATTATTTTTGACAAAAATTTTTTATTCTTCCAAATAAAACAATATGACTAATTAAATGATATTCTCTCATACAACAGAAATATCCAAAATATATCATAGAAACAGCCTAAAGATATCGTAACGTTTGTATATAGGGCCCAGTTCTATAGAAAAATTTGGGCCTTGGATGAACAACTTTGAGATATGCTTAAAATTTTTAAGTATCAAAAGGGAGTAAAAAATTTCTCGAAAAATTTTATAAGCCCAACTTTATAGGAGAGCTTTCCTGAGTGCTAGAACTATTGAAAGTTCGCTATTATAACTATGTACCACTAGTTTTTTCCGATTTCTGCGTCCAGGGCATCTCCCCGTGGTGACGGTGGTAACGGATTGTACTAAAGACAATGAAGTAATGTTTGAAATGTACATTCCAGAATCTTACTAATCTTGCAAAAATGGCTGTTGTACAGTTGGGTGCTATGTGCACTTGATGACGATTATATGGTACCTGGGATATGCCTAACACTTTGACAAAGACACCCATGTGCCAGCAAGAGTAGTTAATGATGTATTTTCACTTTTAGAGAGTTCCGATGAAGAAACTGAATAGAGATAAGGCCCATATATTGCCACATTTCAATTAGGCAATTAAAACCTTTTGTTTCATACTCTGCGAGTGTCTCTTCTACCCACATCGATTAGTATATTATTTATGACTATTCGTGCGGGGCCCAAAAAAGATTTTAGTTGTCTTTGCCAAGACATTGGACATATCCCAGATTATGTTATATATATATGATTCGAGAAATCGAATAAAACCAGTGATACATACTATATAGTATACACGCATAGTTATAATAGCGAATTTTAAACAGTTGTAATACCCAAGAGTACTCATTTTACAAAATTGTACATGTGGAATTTTTTAATTCTTTTTTTTTATGCAATCACTACAATCCAAGCTATGTTTCGAAGCTGCAACTTGGAGCCCAAACTAGGTGTAGTCCCTTGGAGTGAAATTCAATTGGAAAAGAAAGAATGAGCATTATATAATTATAAAATATGATGTTTATGTTATACATCAATATATCACATTATACCTATATTGAATTTATACACTGAAGCAAGGTTAGCTAAGTTAGGGATTCTATGTTTCATTATCAATTTTCTAGTTGAATTTTCTGTGAATTCACTGATTATCAATGACATTCTTGAAACTGATGACAGTGATTATCTACTGATTCAGATTTAAAGATAATATATCTAAATAATATATTCGGGATTTCTATGTTCAATCAGACACTCGTAAGTGTTTTATAGTTTTGCAGTGATATTTACTAATCGCGTTAAAAAGTCGTCCTGAAACCACATTTGAGAGTATAGTCAGATTAATAGCTACTTTTAATTTTTTGCTTTACGAGGTTCATTTCGACGAGCCTCATAAATCTTTACGCGCTTCACGCTGGGGTAATCCAAGATTAAATTAGTGGATCGATAGAATCCTCGACAACGAGACCTGAGATCTGTTTTCTGTGGCCGAACTAATGTGCACTTTTGGAATGTGAAGTGAAATAGGTATACGTTCGATATTTGTTGAAAGTGAGAAAGAAAATGTTAGTGCAGTCTAGTGCAGGAAACAGATCACTTGTATCCGCTATGAGAATTGTCTGACAAGAATTATAATGCTTCGGATGTCTGTCGCTGCCAGAAATGATCGATCGCGTGGCAATTCGCGAGCTCTTCCTTAGCTTCGATCACCGAACCGTTTTCTTTGTTCGCCGAAAAATTCCCCCTTCGAATCTCGATGCGGAAAGCAATTAATTCCCGGCTGTTCCACGGGGGGCGAAAATCAGCTTCCGCCTATATGCCTATGTCGAAGACAGTAGATTACTATTACCGAGAAATAGGTATGCGCGTATAAATATTACGGGAGTCTGGCATGTGTCGCCCGACTCCGAGTTCGAAACTTTTGGGGTGAGAAAAGGAGAAAGCCACGAAAATATATGCGTTTTATGGACAGCGCGTGATCGTAGAATACATCGCGTCGTAAACACTCTCCCCATCGTGAATATTATCTATACGATCGAGGTAATAAGTTTCGAATATAATATCTCTGACAGCACTCGTGTCGTAATGGGACACGGCATTATTCGACATTTATGTATACTACTTCATTCTGATCAGCAAAAAATATATATTTTATAAATTTTAGATACGTAATCTTATAGATCATCAGTTTCGCATTTTTTTTTTTTTTACTTTTACGTTGATCGTATCAAGTTAATAGTATATATTTTAAATAGTAATTTAATGGTAATATTTGACTAGATCCTAAGTCGCGTGTTTCTAATACGAAACTGAGAATTTAACGCT
>NW_017305310.1:428991-434874 GCF_001594115.1 Trachymyrmex septentrionalis
ACTTTTACGTTGATCGTATCAAGTTAATAGTGTATATTTTAAATAGTAATTTAATGGTAATATTTGATTAGATCCTAAGTCGCGTGTTTCTAATATGAAACTGAGAATTTAACGCTGAATTTCCATCGAAGGTGCAGCTATATTAAATTAAAATAAATTGCTTTAGTGTTATTACACTGAACTTTGTGAACATTGACTATTGACTTTATAATATCAATTTTATTTCCGTCAAAGAATTAATAGTTAAATGCGTTTTTCGCTAATTTTCCAAACGAAAATGATGGACAATTATTTGCGTGCTGATGCTTACCTATCACGATTAAGGTTTAATGGAGAAACTTAATTTTTTGGGTCATTGCCCGCCAGTTATGCTACCATCATCATGTACCGTCGTCTGGTCGGTGAGGTAAAACGCAAAAAAAAAAAAAAAAAAAAAAAAAAAGAAAGTGATCGTGAAGGAGCGACAGAGACGCGGGGGACGAAGGCATAGGCACGTAGATAAAAGTATCCAATGAAGGGGGATGCTGGGTGGTGGGAGGGATAGGGGATTATAAATTGGCTACTTTGTGTCGTGGTTATTGGAGGGCCAAATTGCGAACGACCATCCATCTATTTTTCGAGCCTGATACTCACTTTCTCGCCTCCTCCCGTTTTTCCGGACGTTGTCCTTCTCCATTAAGATCGTTTTTCTTTGATACGGATGATCGTTTAACGACACGGATTACATTACCGGGAAATCGACAAATGATGATTTCGCATCGTAAAAAACGTGAAGAAAAAATACCTTTGTTTGTCTCTCGTATTATTACTTGTAAAAGTTAATACGGATCGTAATCAATTCCAATCTCTCAAGAAAATTTTGCTTCTAATACTTCGCCTGTTGAATGCAATAATATTCCAAATAAGAGAAAAGATTCTATTTTCGAAGTGAACCTTGATGCTTATGTATCTTAGCAAGACCTTGAAGCTTTGCAATCTGTACTTACGAAATTGTGGTTCACAGATACGTAGTTTGACATAAATAAACAACGTCGAGTTTTTGGAAATAGACTTAGACAAATTATTGCGACGAATTTATTATACGAAAATTGACACGAACGAGCGACTACGTGTATGATCATATTTCGCGTGAGATATTCGTGAGCTGTATAAAATATGTATAAAATAAAGATATGTCGATGTGCTATAAAACAGTAACTTCTAGTGACCTCGTTGGAGTTTTGGCTTCACTTTAGGATCCTTTGCACAAGGAAAGATTCAGTACCAATTTCACAACGCGAAACAGGACGGTATTCATAGTTGATTCTTGCTTACTCTTCGATTTCTTGCATACTCTTGTACAAGAATGTACAAAAGAAACAGAAGCACTTAATGAGAAAACTATAACTGCTTTGCATTAACTATAATACATATAAGTAATCGTTAAAAATCATTATCGGGACTGTTGCGAGAATAGATGATACCGAATACCCAGGCACCGTCGGTGTCATGGCGAACGGACACGAGAAGTCAGATTGAAATGAGTAGCGAACTAGAACGATTGTAGAGAGATGTGCTGCCAAGCCTTATTCGAGTGTTAATAACAACATTCGTTGAGCGATATACAGGTATCGACAGATAATCTTAGCCTTGCAGCAAAACAGAAAAGGTCGCGAATGGATATATCATATAAAGCGAAATCAACAGTCGCGAATTTTGAAGGTTTCGGTGCCAGTAATAAACGCGTGCAGAAAGAACTATTGGAATTATAAGGACAAGTAATGAAGTAAAAGAATTATAAGAAACTAGAAGAACTATTGGAATAACTGCTGAACGTAGAGCGATAACGAGACACGTGTTTAACACATAATTTATGTAAGTCTGAATATGATCTGCCAATATGAATAATTAGCACACCGATCATCTTCTTAGTTTAGTTTTAACAATCATAAACATTAAATTTTCTATACAAATATAATCTATCTATTACGGGAAACATTCAATTATTGTTTCATCATTCATCTTTATGATATGTATAGCCAATCAGAGAAGTTATTTTTTCAGAGAAGCAGCACACAGTCTAAACTTTGCTCGTCGCTGGATGCGTGTACATTACACTAAATTAACGAGAAGTGATGAAATAACATGCAATCATTGTAACTTAAAATACTTTATACGTGTTCGGTACTTACATATTTTACATGAGCATTTGATAGAGAAACATCCAGACAAATTAACAGAAGAAGAGAAGAAAAACGTGAAAGTCAGTTGGGTTTGGGACTATTTTACCTTAAAAGGCGATTCCGTGGTAACATGCAACCTATGTAAAACATCTCTTAATAACAGAAGAGAGAGAATAACTGATTTAAGAAAGCACTTAAAAAGGATTCACAAGTAAGTATATTCCTCAAATAGTAAAAAAAAATTGATAAACGTACGAAGAATATAAAACTAGTTGTAATAAAACTATTAATATTAACTAAAGAAAATGTAACGGAGACTAAGGTAGCCATTATGAAAAAATGTATCAAACATGCGTTTCAGCAAATACGATATAAAGACGCACTTATTCGTACTAATTATACATAACTCTATATTTTCTAATTTTATTGAGTAAAATTTATCATCGTATTTGAACTTATTATCATAATGTATAAAAGAACTAGTAATATTCGACCATTATTATATTTTCCAGGAAAGATTCGATTGATAGAATATTTGAATTTATTTGATTACTACATTCTTCATTCACTCTTAAATATTCGTGTAATAAGATTCTTAAAAGTGATACTTTGTCCATAGTGGAGTAGTGTACATAATTTAAAATAATTACTGCATTTTTCGTCATTTTTTAAATCATTCCTTACATAAATGTAGGATATTTGGTCCAAGTCCCGATAGTGCAATAAATAACGAAAACAATTTATATAACGATGCAAACTGGGATATAAGTGAAGCGGAACATCAAGAACAAATAAACGTACCTAATCATCAATTACACGAATCTACAGAAGAAACAGAAGTACTTAATGAGTAACTATAACTGCTTTATATTAAATATAATATAATAATCATAATCGTTATAAATCGTTATTAAATTAAATATAATATCATAATCGTATAAGTAAATCATAAACATTAAATTTTCTCCCCAAATATAATTTATCTATTACGAAAAAAATTCATTTATTGTTTCATTAATCATCTTTAGAGTATGTATAGCCAATCAGAGAAGTTATTTTTTCAGGAAAGAAGCAGACAATGAATTTCCAGTTCGTCGCTGGACATAACAAAAAAATTAATAAAAAGTAAAATGCAATCATTGTAACGTTAAATACATTATACATGTTAGGCGCTTAGATATTTTACATAAACACTTGGTAGAAACACATCCAGACAAATTAACAGTAGAAGAGAAGAAAGAAGTGAAATTCTATTGAGTTTAGAACTTTTTTACTATAAAACGCGACATAGAAACGACATGTAAAGAATGTAAAGGAACAATTAGGTGCACATGTTCAATTGATTTAAAAGGACGCTGAAAACGAATTCACAAGTAAGTATATTCCATGTATACCAAAGATTATTAATGTCACCCGCGTGCCCTTGTGTATTATTTTTTTACCTTTTTTGTTAACACAGTTAAAGATAACTGTTGTTAATCTTGTGTTAGAAAAGCGATACACAAAGTGATATACAAGAATACTCGAATGCTGTTCCTAAACTTAGCCAACAAGAAAAATCGCACCGTTTGTTGTAATACTGACTAATAGTTGTAGCTTAAACGCACAGATACTTTACATAAGCACTTGGTAGAGGCACGTCCAGACATATTAACAGAAGAAGAGAAGAAAGAAGTTAAATTTTACTAATCTTGAGACTATTTCACTTTAAAAAGCGACTCAAAGGCAACATGCAAAATGTCTAAAGCAACAATCAGTTACATATAAGTAAATTATTTATAAGAACTTAAAAAACATTCACAAGTGAGTATATTCGCAAATTATAAAAAAAATTGATAAATGCGATGAATGCGAAACTGATCGTAATAAAACTAATAATATTAACTAATAAAAATATAACGAAGACTAGGGCTTTTATTTATGGAAAAATATATCAAACATGCGTGTCAGCAAATACTATATAAAGACGTACCCATTTGTATTAACTGTACATAACTCTATATTTTGTAGTTTTATTGAGTACAAAATTCATCCTCGAATTTAAACTTACTATCACCCCGCATAAAAGAATTAGTAATATTCGACCATTTTTATTTTTCTCAGGAATAATTCGATTGATTGAATATTTGAATTTACTTGATTACATTCTACATTAGCTTTTAAATATTCCATTTAAATGGAGTAATGTGTAGCTTTTAAATACTTCCATTCCATTTAAATGGAGTAATGTGTAGCTTTTAAATACTCCATTTTTTTTTAAATGGAGTAATGTATATAATTGAAAACAATATATTTACTGTATTTTTATCACTTTCTAAATCATTTCTTACATAAATGTAGGATATTTGGTCCAAGTCCCGATTGTGCATTAAATAATGAAAGCAATTGATATAACGATCCAAACTGAGATATATGGTAAGTTTAAAAAAAGCGCGCGCGCGGAATATCAAAAACCATTTAACTCATTAAACTTACTAATCATCAATTACACGATTGTACAGAAAAAACAGAAACATCTTAATGAGTAACTATAATTGCTTTGCATTAACTATAATATATAAGTAAATCATTGCTGGGACTGTTGCGAGAACAGACGGTACCGAATACCCAGGAACTGTCGGTGTCATGGCGAACAAACACGTGTAGTCATCCGATGTTGAAATGAGTAGCAAACTAAAACAATTACAAAGATATGTACTGCTGAGTTTATTCGAGCTTTAATAACAATATTCGTTAAGCGATACACATAGAGGTACCGAGAGGTAACCTTAGCCTAGCGGCAAAACAGAAAAGGTCGCGAAGGGATATGTCGTATAAAGCAAAATCAACAGCTGATTGACACATAACAGTCGCGAATTTTGAAGATTACAGTGCCGGTAATAAGCGCGTGCAGACTAGAAGAACTGTTGGAATAATTGCAGAAAGTAAAGCGATAACGAGACACGTGTTTAACAACATAATTAATGTAAATCTGAATATGATACGGTACGAATAATTAACACACCGACCATCTACTTAGTTTAATCTAAACAATTAGAAACATTAAATTTTCTATACAAATATAATTTATCTATTACGAAAAATATTCAATTATTGCTTCATCTATCATCTTTATAATATGTTAACTAATCAGAGACATTATTTTTTCAGGAAAGAATCAGACAATTTCATCCCAGTTCGTTGGTGGATACGTGGACATTACACAAAATTAAAAAACAGTGTAGTAACATGCAATCATTGTAATGATCATTTCGATATACTTATTCGGCACTTATTTATTTTACATAAGCACTTGGTAGAGGCACATCCAGACAAATTAACAGAAGAAGAAAAGAAAGAAGTCAAATTCTTCTGGATTTGGGACTATTTCAACATAAAAAACGATGCAAATGCAATATGCAAAATATGTGAAACAACAGTCCGTTACACAAGAGCAGAGAATTTAAAAAGACACTTAAAAAACATTCACAAGTAAGTATATTGCGCAAATCGGAAAACAATCGATGAACGTACGAAAAATATAAAACTGGTTATAATAAAACTATTAATATTAACTAAAGAAAATGTAATGGAGACTAAGGTAGCTATTATGGAAAAACGTATCAAACATGCATTTCAGCAAATACGATAAAGACGCACTTATTCGTACTAATTGTATATGACTCTATATTTTGTTGCTTCATTGAGTAAAATTCATCATCGTATTTGAACTTATTATCAT
>NW_017305310.1:434974-436719 GCF_001594115.1 Trachymyrmex septentrionalis
TTATTACCACGTATAAAAGAAATAGTTATATTCGACTATTTTTATATTTCCCGTGAATGAGAGAGAGAGATTCGAGTGATCGAATATTTGAATTTGCTTGATTACTACATTCTACATTCGCTTTCAAACATTCGTATAATAAGATTCCTAAAACTGATACTTGATAATGGAGTAGTGTACATAATAGAAAAAAATACCTTTACTGATTTTTTATCATCTTTCAAATCATTTTTTACATAAATATAGTATATTTGGTCCAAGTCCCGATATTGAAATAAACAACGAAAGCAATTCATATAATCATGCAAACTGGGATATAAGTGAAGTGGAACATCCAGAATCGTTAAACTTATCTAATTATCAATTACACGAATCTACAGAAGAAACAGAAACACTTAAAGAGTAACTATAACTGCTTTGTATTAACTATAATACATATAAGTAAATCATAAACATTAAATTTTATACACAAATATAGTCTACCTATTACAAAAAAAATTCATTTATGTTTCATTAATCATCTTTATAATATGTATAGTTATTCAGAGAAGTATTTTTTCAGAAAAGAATCAGACAATTTCATCCCAGTTCGTTGCTGGATACGTGGACATTACACACAATTAAGAAATAGTATAGTAACATGCAATCATTGTAATGATGAATACTCTATAGCTAGTAACTTACATATGTTACATAAGCACTTGGTAAAGGAACATCCAGACAAATTAACAGAAGAAGAGAAAAAAGAAGACAAATTCTTCTGGATCTGGGATTATTTTCCCTTAAAAGGCGATTCAATTGCAACATGCAACCTATGTAACAAATCTGTTTGCTCCAAATATACACATAATTTAAAAACTCACTTAAAGACTACGCACAAGTAAGTATATTTCAAATATACAAAAAATTAATAAATGTATTGAAAAATACATAATTAATTGCAATGAAACTATTATAAATATTAACTATAACAAAATGTAACAGAGATTAGGGAACGCATTAGGGAAAATGTATCTAACATGCGTGTCAGCAAACACGATATAAAGATTATTCGTAGTAATTGTACATAACTCTATAATTTGTAGTTTGATTTAGTACAAAATTCGTGCCCAAATTGGAACTTACTATTACCACGTATAAAAGAAATAGTAATATTCGATTATTTTTATATTATATTTATTTTGAATGATTCGAGTGATCGAATATTTGAATTTGCTTGATTACTACATTCTACATTCGCTTTCAAACATTCGTATAATAAGATTCTTAAAACTGATACTTGATAATGGAGTAGTGTACATAATAGAAAAAAATACCTTTACTGATTTTTTATCATCTTTTAAATCATTTTTTACATAAATGTAGTATATTTGGTCCAAGTCCCGATATTGCAATAAACAACGAAAACATATGACCATGCAGACTGCAATATAAGTGAAGCGAAACATCAAGAATTGTTAAACTTATCTAATTATCAATTACACGAATCTACAGAAGAAACAGAAGCACTTAATGAGTAACTATAACTTCTTTGTATTAAATGTAGTACATATAAGTAAATCATAAACATTAAATTTTTTCCCCAAATATAATTTATCTATTATGGAAAAAATTCATTTATTGTTTCATCAATCATCTGTATAATATATATAGTCAATCAGGGAAGTTATTTTTTCAGGGAAGTAACAGACAATCAAACTCTAGTTCGTCGCTGAATACGTCGCTGAACATTACACAAATTTAAG
>NW_017305310.1:436819-440461 GCF_001594115.1 Trachymyrmex septentrionalis
GTAAAAAACCTATTAGTTGCACAAAAGTACATAAAAAGTACATAAGATTTCATAATTTAAAACGACACTTAAAAAGCAATCACAACAAAGTATACTCCAATTATACAAAAAATTAATAAA
Source organism: Trachymyrmex septentrionalis (assembly GCF_001594115.1). NCBI lineage: Eukaryota > Metazoa > Arthropoda > Insecta > Hymenoptera > Formicidae > Trachymyrmex > Trachymyrmex septentrionalis. Next base: position 436,940 of record NW_017305310.1, read on the forward strand.
CGGAAGAATGTAAAATTGATTATAATAAAACAGTTGATATTAACTAGAGAAAATGTGACGATGATTAGGATTAATAAATAGCCATTAATGGAAAGATGTATCATATATTCGTGTCAGCAAATACGATATATGACGCACCTATTATTTGTACTCACATATATATTATGTCGTTTTATTGAGTACAAAACGTATCTCCGAATTCAAATTTACTATCACCACGTATAAACAGAACTAGTAATATTTAATCATTTTAATTTTTTTCAGGAATGATTAAATTGATAGAATAGTTAAATCTACTTGATTGATACAATCCTGATCATTTTTAAATGTTTGAATAATAATATTCTAAGGAAATAATAATTTTTAACATTTTCATGTAGTCGAATAATTAGTGTGCATAATTGAGAATAATTTCTGTAGAGAATTTTTATTACTTTATTAAAATCCTTATATAAATGTAGGATATCATTTCAAAGTGACAGTGTAATAATTAACGAGAGCTGTTCAGATAGTGACATGGATGCAAACAATAACACTAAAAAATGTAAATCGTCAAAAAATAACAATTTTCATGAATGTACGGAAGGAACAGAAGCACTTAACGAGTAATTATAATTACTTTGCATTAATTATAATATATGATGTTTTGAATTTAATATCAAATTTTCTATATAAAACATTCTTGTAGTGATTCCATCAATTACCTTTATAATAAGTAGATTTAGTAGACAATTGGAAAAAATTTTTTCAAGAAAGTAGCAGACATTTTGATTCCAGTCGCAGGATACGTGAACATTACACCAAAAAGATGCGATGTAATAATGCAATCGATATAACAAAAAATTCATTATATGTATTATCTACTTAAATACTTTATAAGCTGACTTGATAAAGACACATCCAGATAAATTAACAGAAAAGGAGAAGAAAGAAGTTGAATTCCATTGGGTTTAGAATTTTTTTACTATAAAACGACAACATGTAAAGAATGTAAACCCACAATTGCACATGTTCAATTGATTTAAAAGGGCGCTTAAAACGAATTCACAAGTAAGTATATTCCATGTATATCAAAGATTATTAATGTTACCCGCGTGCTTATGTGTATCATTTTTTTTGTTAACGCAGTTAAATATTGTTTTTAATCTTATGTTAAAAAAGTACAAAGTGTTATATAAGACTGCTCGAGTAGTGTTTCGAAACGTAGTCAACAAGAAAAATTGATTCAATATTTGATTTTTTTTATTTTTTGATATTTTTAGTAATATATCTTCATTTCTTGTATAATTTTGTAGAAATTTTTGGACAAGAAATTTTTATAATGATTTTATGTTTAACTTCCACGATTCTTAAAAATAATAGCTGTCATATAATTGTCGTGTAATATAATTGTAACGTTAAATGCCAAATATTTTATTAACTTTATGTCATTACCTGTATCTTAACAGATTCACACCAAACGCTTCAATTTCATTGGACCATTGCGGAGTATCTTTCCGATTCTGATTTGGCAGAATATATAAAATTATTTAATTCAGATGACAATTTAATTTTTAATGAAATTTTTGACCTCCTTTTAGACAAGGTTAATTTACATATTATGTACAAAACAAGTACATTTATTGACGATGGAATTGATTATTCCGAAACTGAGTGAACATTTGCGTTTATACTTTTTTTATTTCTTCAAACCACATATTTTATGTGACTCGTATAATATTATATAAGATATTACTTTGAACGTTTTTCTAACATTGTAGCATCGGCGAATTTAATATAACAATTTCATTAATACCACATTAAGGAATAAACTTTAAATATTTAAATTTATTTTGGTTGGTTTCGATGTGATTTTTCATTTTCAAGATATTACAATTTTAATATAGATTTTTTTCCTATATAATAAACGGAAGAGATATGTACTTTAATTTGTTTTAATTCTGTATTGTATAGAAAAAATTTTATTTGTACTTAATAATTTATTTATCATACAATAAGTGCAAGAAATATTTGGTCAAGGAAATTTTTTATAAAAAAGTCTTATTTGTAAAAAAATAATAATTAAACATTTATTGGCAATTTTGCATAATGAATACATTCCATTCTAACAAATGGGCTCCGTATGTCTGATTTCAGAAGTTTTTCTTTGACTGTACAAATACTTCTTGAGCATCCAAACTATACAATTTTTAATTTTCACTTATTTTTTAAATGATATATTTTCTATAATTAATACATCTTTTTGATATATTTAATTTTGAGAAATATATCGTCTATTCTATTTTTTTATGAGTAAGTTGTTAATTACCTATCGAGAAAATGAACGTTAATTATATTTTGAATCGACGTGGTATTGAGATGATCGTATCAAAAGTGGTATTGAGATCACCGTATTGTTTCCTATTCGACATGAATTCGATTCATTTCTCGCTGGATAATATTTACTTTTTAAAAATAAAGCTTTTTAGAAGTATTTTCTCAGCATGAATACTTTTTGCACTCATTATATACTCGAATCATACAAAATCAAAGGTAATAGGCATAATACATTATAGTTATCTTCAAATTAATATATTTTGAAAGAAGAAATTGTACCGAATGAATTTCAAAGCTGAAAACTCTCAAAATAGTCGTGTTTCCATTTTAATGTAAATGTAACTCTATAATTTAAAAATAGGTTTAATCACAGAAAATTAAATACGTTGAAATAGCTTCGTTTGTATTGATTAGCAAATATCATGAATTAAATAAATATTAATTTAGTTAGCAATAGCAATAAAATGTAATTTACGAAGATATAAATGTAATTTACGAAGATATAAATGAAAAAAAAAGGATTAAAGTTTTTTTTTAGAATTACTGACAGTGAGATAGGTAACTCTAACTGTAACTTCGTTATAAATAGTTACTTCAAGTAGATAACCAGACGTCATTTTTTCTGAACTTTTACTCTCTTTTTAAAACATTTGAGTACATTTAACTAGTTTTCGAATTTTAGGTTAACAAGTTACTTTCGTTATTCGCTGTGTAACATCATAAATCAATTGTTTGTTTTGGATAATTTTTCAAGTTGTTTGAATGTATTTATTTTTCTGTTATTAATCTTTTTTTAAATTACAGAATTACATTTACATCAAAATGGAAAAAACGACTATTTTACGAAAGTTTTAGCTTTTTTGTTTACGTCTAAAAAATTTTTCAAGATGTGAAAAAATGTTTTGTACTAAAATTTTCCAATAAATTTTTATAATAAAATTATCTAATAAATGCATTAAATTTATTTATCCTCACGTCAATAATATTTATGAAGAATAATTATTCTTTGTATTCGATTTTAATCTTTAAAATTTTCGCAAGATCACGTGAATTTAATTGTTTCAGAGACACGACTCTCTGAAGAATTTGGCAATGTTTGATCTGATAAGAGTGAAGCGTTGATTTAAAATTATAAATTTTGTGGCCAAATATTGATTACATTCACTCATGCACGCCCACGCGCACCAGACACACACACACACACAC
>NW_017305310.1:440829-442566 GCF_001594115.1 Trachymyrmex septentrionalis
ATATATATATATATGTATATATATATACAATATACATTTATAAGCCGATAAGATATAATAAAAAAAGATATATACGAATGTAGCATTATACGTTTAAGATAGATAGTGCAGCTTACAAAGCACTACGTTATAGTATCAGTCACGGTATTAATCTGGCACATACCAGATAAAAATTGTGCTATTTAAAGAGAAACAAAAGGGGATTTTTAATCCATATTTTTTTTAATAATATGTGATTAACGTTATATAAATAAGTGCATTAAATCTCGTAAAATAGATTTATTCACAAGTAAGTATATTCCGCAAATAATAAAATAAATTGATAAACGTACGAAGAATATAAAACTGGTGGTAAAAAAGCTATTAAAATTAACTAAAGAAAATGTAACAGAGAAAGATAGCCATTATGGAAAAATATATCAAACATGCGTGTCAGCAAATACGATCTAAAGACGCATCTATTCGTACTAATTGTATTATTGTACTATAACGCTACATTTTATAGTTTTATTTATACAAAATTCATCCCTAAATTTAAATTTACTATCATCACGTATAAAAGAACTAGTAATATTCGACCATTTTTATTTTTTCGAGGAATAATTCGATCGATAGAATATCTGAATTTACTTGATTATTATATTCAACTTTCGCTTTTAAATTTTCGTATAATAAAATTTTCAAAACTGATACTTTGTTTATAGTAGATTAGGGTATATAATTGAAAACAATACCTCTATTGCCTCTTTTTTTTACCATTAAATTATTCCTTACATAAACGTAGGATATTTCGTCCAATAAAGTAAATAAATAGTTCAATAAATAACGAAAGCAATTCATATAACGATCCAAACTGAGATATAATTTTAAGAAAAGCGAAATATCAAGGACCATCTAATTCATTAAACTTATCTAATCATTAATTACACGATTGTAAAAAGCATTTACACGATGGAAAAGGAGCACTTAATGAGTAACTATAACTGCTTTGCATAAATTACAATACATATAAGTAAATCATTGTTGGAACTGTTGCGAGAATAGATGGTACCGAATTCCCAGCCATCGTCGTGATGGCGAACAGACACGAAAAATCAGACGGTGTTGAAATGAGTAGCGAATTAGAACGATTACGGAGAGATGTGCTGCTGAGCTTTATTCGAGCGTTAATAACAATATTCATGGAGCGATATATAAAGACAGATATACCGGAAGGTAACATTAGCCTTCCGGCAAAACAGAAAAGGTCGCGAAAGGATATGTAGTATAAAGCGAAATCAACAGCTGATTGATAGATAAACAATCGCGAATTTTGAAGATTACAGTGCCGGTAATAAGCGCGTGCAGACTAGAAGAACTGTTGGAATAATTGCAGAAAGTAAAGCGATAACAAGACACGTGTTTAACAACATAATTAATGTAAGTCTGAATGTGATCTGCCCATACGAATAATTAGCAGAATTATCTACTTAGTTTAATTTAAACAATGATAAACATTAAATTTTCTACATAAATATAATCTATCTATTACGGGAAACAATTAATTATTATTTCATCAGTCATCTTTATAATATGTAGCCAATCAGAGATGTTATTTTTTCAGGGAAGCAGCACACGATCTAATCCCAGTTCGTCGCTGGATACGTGGACATTACACTAAATTAACAGAAAGTGATAAAGCAACATGCAATCATTGTAATGATCATTTCGATATACTTATTCGGCACTTATTTATTT
>NW_017305310.1:442666-455623 GCF_001594115.1 Trachymyrmex septentrionalis
TAATAATAATCCGTTACACAAGAATAGATTATTTAACAAGACACTTAAAAAAATATCACAAGTAAGTATATCCCACAAATAGGAAAACAATTGATAAACGTACGAAAAATATAAAACTGGTTGTAATAAAACTATTAATATTAACTAAAGAAAATGTAACGGAGACTAAGGTAGCTATTATGGAAAAACGTATCAAATATGCATTTCAGCAGATACGATAAAGACTTATTCGTACTAATTGTATATGACTCTATACTTTGTTGTTTTATTGAATAAAATTCATCATCGTATTTGAACTTATAATCATAATGTATAAAAGAACTAGTAATATTCGACCATTATTATATTTTCCAGGAAAGATTCGATTGATAGAATATTTGAATTTATTTGATTACTACATTCTTCATTCACTCTTAAATATTCGTGTAATAAGACTCTTAAAAGTGATACTTTGTCCATAGTGGAATAGTGTACATAATTGAAAACAATACATTTACTGCATTTTTTATAATTTTTTAAATCATTCTTTACATAAATGTAGGATACTTGGTCCAAGTTCCGATAGTGCAATAAATAACGAAAGCAATTTATATAACGATGCAAATGGGATATAAGTGAAGCGGAACATCAAGAATCTTTAAACGTATCTAATCATTAATTACACGAATCTACAGAAGAAACAGAAGCATTTAATGTGTAACTATAACTGCATTGTATTAAATATAATACATATAAGTAACTCATAAACATTAAATTTTCTACACAAATGTAATGTATCTATTACGGGAAACATTCATTTATTGTTTCATTAATCATCTTTATAATATGTATAGCTATTCAAATAAGTTATTTTTTCAGGAAAGAATCAGACAATTTCATCCCAGTTCGTCGCTGGATACGTGGACATTACACAAAATTAAGAAATAATAAAGTAACATGTAATCATTGTATTGATGAATACTCTATAGCTAGTCCCTCACATTATTTACATAAGCACTTGATAAACGAACATCCAGACAAATTAACAGAAGAAGAGAAAAAAGAAGACAAATTCTTCTGGATCTAGGATTATTTTACCTTAAAAAGCGATTCAATTGCAACATGCAACTTCTGTAATAAATCTATTAGCTCCAAATATACAAGTAATTTAAGAAATCACATAAAGATAACGCACAAGTAAGTATATTCCAAATATACAAAAAATTAATAAATGTATTGAAAAATACATAATTAATTGTAATGAAACTATAAATATTAACTAAAACAAAATGTAACAGAGATTAGGATACTCATTATGGAGAAATGTATCTAACATGCGTGTCAGCAAATACGATATAAAGATTATTCGTAGTAATTGTATATAACTCTATAATTTGTAGTTTTATTGAGTACAAAATTCATGCCCAAATTGAAACTTACTATTACCACGTATAAAAGAAATAGTAATATTCGACTATTTTTATATTATATTTATTTTGAATGATTCGAGTGATCGAATATTTAAATTTGCTTGATTACTACATTCTACATTCGCTTTTAAATATTCGTATAATAAGATTCCTAAAACTGATACTTGATAATGGAGTAGGTTACATAAAAGAAAATAATACCTTTACTGATTTTTTATCACTTTTTAAATCATTTTTTACATAAATGTAGGCTATTTCCATCATGGTCCAAGTCCCGATATTGCAATAAACAACTAAAACATGTAATCATGCAAACTGCAATATAAGTGAAGCGGAACATCAGGAATCATTAAATTTATCTAATTATCAATTACACGAATCTACAGAAGAAACAGAAGCACTTAATGAGTAACTTCTTTGTATTAAATATAATACATATATGTAAATCAGAAACATTAAATTTTCTACACAAATGTAATCTATCTATTACGGAAAAAATTCATTTATTGTTTCATCAATCATCTGTATAATATGTATAGTCAATCAGGGAAGTTATTTTTTCAGGGAAGCAGCAGACAATCAAACTCCAGTTCGTCGCTGAACACGTCGCTGAACATAATGCAAATTTAAGGAAAATTAATGAAACAACAAGTGACAATTGTAATGGTAAGTTCATTATAAATAATTGATCAGTTTCTTTAAATAAGCACTTGGTAAAAGAACATTAAACAAAAGAAGAGGAAAAAGATGTGAAATTCATTTGGACTTGAGACTATTTTACTTTAAAAGATGATTTAAAGGCATCATTCAAAATATGTAAAAAACCTGTTATTGCACAGAAGTACATAAAAAGTACATAAGATGTCATAATTTAAAATGACACTTAAAAAGCAATCACAACAAAATATACTCAAACTATACAAAGAATTAATAAACATACGGAAAAATGTAAAATTGATTATAATAAAACTATTAATATTAAGTAAAGAAAATGTAACGGTGATTAGGATTAATGAATAGCCATTAATGGAAAAATGTATCATATATGCGTGTCAGCAAATACGATATAAGATGCACCTATTCGTATTATTTGTACAAACATATATTATGTCGTTTTATTGAGTACAAAATATATCTCCGAATTCAAATATCTATACCACGTATAAAAAGAACTAGCAATATTTAATCGTTTTAATTTTTTCCAGGAATGATTAAATTGATAGAATAGTTGAATCTACTTGATTACTACAATCCTGATCATTTTTAAATGTTTGAATAATAATATTCTAAGAAAATAATAATTTTTAATAATTTTTCCATCCTTACATTTTCATGTAGTCGAATAATTAGTGTGCATAATTGAGAATAATTTCTCTAGAGAATTTTTATTATTTTATTAAAATCCTTATATGAATGTAGGATTTCAAAGTGACAGTGTAATAATTAACGAGAGCTCTTCAGATAGTGACATGGATGCAAACAATAACACTAAAAAATGTAAATCATCAAAAAATAACAATTTGCGTGAATGTACGGAAGGAACAGGAGCACTTAACGAGTAATTATAATTACTTTGAAATAATTATAATATATGATGTTTTGAATTTAATATCAAATTTTCTATATAAATATATTCTCTCTATTATATGAAACATTCTTGTAATGATTCCATCAATTACCTTTATAATAAGTAGATTTAGTAGACAATTGGAAATAATTTTTTCAAGGAAGTAGCAGACATTTTGATCCCAGTCGCTGGATACACCAAAATGACGCGATGTAATAATGCAACATGCAATCGATGTAACAAAAAACTCATTATATGTATTAACCACTTAAATACTTTATAAGCTGACTTGATAAAGACACATCCAGATAAATTAACAGAAAAGGTGAAGAAAAAAGTTGCTCCATTGGGTTTAGAACTTTTTTACTATAAAACGCGATACAGAGACAACATGTAAAGCAACAATTGCACATGTTCAATTGATTTAAAAGGACGCTTAAAACGATTTCACAAGTAAGTATATTCCATGTATACCAAAGGTTATTAATGTTACCCGTGTGCTTATGTGTATCATTTTTTTATTTTCTTTGTTAACACAGTTAAATATTGTTGTTAAAAAAGTACAAAGTGCTATATAAGAGTACTCGAGTAGTGTTTCGGAATGTAGACAACAAGAAAAATTGCACTGTTTGTTGTAAAATTGACTAATACTTGTAGTTTACTGTAGTTTTTTAAATTCTGAATCTCTTATTGAAAGCCTGGGAAAATCTAAGTATTTTAATTTATCTCTAAGAGTATTCTAATTTTAATGCACTTCATCACTGTACTTAGTTTGCTGTAGTTTACTATACTTAAATAAATTTAGAAATATACATAGAATGTTTAGGAATATAGAGAGAGAAAAAATATAGATAGAGTTTAGAAATTATTTTTTAAAAAGCATAACCAATGGAGATAAATGTTTTTAACAATTTTAGTTAGTTTTAAGGAGATCCTAAAATCATTTGTATCACTGACTAAACGCAATAATTTTTTATAACATTTATTTCTTCGTATATAAATTTGAGATTTTCAAGATTAAATCGTATGCGTTAATACATATCTGTGAGATGAAGTTTATGTCGAGAACGAAAAAAAATTGTTGTAATTGAGATCTTTATCTTCCAATCCAATATGGCGTTAAAGCTGTCAATATCATAACAACAGTTCTTGGAAATAAACTTAGACATATTATTGCAACGAATTTATAATTCTAAAACTGACACGAACATGCGACTGCGTGTATCTTAGTACGAGTGAGATATTGATGTGGTAGTATATAAAAACAAATCGATATGTTGTAAAATAGTGAGCTAATCTCAGTTCTTTATTTTAAGATTTCTTGGACAAAGAAATATTCAGTACCAATTTCATGAAATTGGTATTGAAACAGGCGAAAAAGGCCGGTATTTAGTCGAATATTGCATTTAAGACTGTTATAAGTACAGTCTTAAAATGCCATAAATCAATCCGAGAACTGTATTAGCATCTCAAGATATTATTTAAGACGGTTTTAAAATAAAAATAGATTAGATCTACCGTCTTATGGTTTTTCAGCGTTTCACAGTTAATAACTTTCTCCTTATGACAATCCACATAGATGGAGAAGGCAGAGTTTTAGAAAGAGACACATTATGTTATTCCTTTTACCATACTTGAAACGCAAATTCTACTAAACTATCGTAGTAATATCACAAGTTAAATTGGTAGTTAACTTAATTCATGATATCATTGCGATAGTTTAATACAGTTTACGATTCAATTCCGAAAAATCACTTTGACGCTCAGTATAAAGGACTACATACCTAATATATAAATTCATACAGAATTTTACAAGTACTTAAGATTAAGCTAAGACCATAAAAGGCATTTATCTCTATTGCTTGTGTTTTCACATGTATGATTCAATGAGATTCAATATTTGATTTTGTATATTTTTTGATATTTTTAGTAATATATCTTCATTTCTTGTATAATTTTGTAGAATTTTTTTCGCCAAAAAAATTTTTATAATGGTTGTATGTTCAAATTCAACATTTTTAAAAAGTAATAACTGTCATATAATTGTCGTATAATGTAATTATAATGTTAAAAGCCAAATATTTTATTAACTTTATGTCATTACCTGTATCTTAACAGATTCACACCAAACGCTTCAATTTCATTGGACCATTGCGGAGAATCTTTCCGATTCTGATTTGGCGGAATATATAAAATTATTTAATTGAGATGACAATTTAATTTTTAATGAAATTTTTGACCTCCTTTTAGACAAGGTTAATTTACATATTATGTACAAAACAAGTACATTTATTGACGATGGAATTGATTATTTCGAAACTGAGTGAACATTTGTGTTTAAACTTTTTTTATTTCTTTAAACCACATATTTTATGTGACTCGTATAATATTATATAAGATATTACTTTGAACGTTTTTCTAACATTGTGGCATCGGCGAATTTAATATAAAAATTTCATTAATACCACATTAAGGAATAAACTTTAAATATTTAAATTTATTTTGGTTTGTTTCGATGTGATTTTTCATTTTCAAGATATTACAATTTTAATATAGATTTTTTTCCTATATAATAAACGGAAGAGATATGTACTTTAATTTGTTTTAATTCTGTATTGTATAGAAGAAATTTCATTTGTACTTAATAATTTATTTATCATACAATAAGTGCAAGAAATATTTGGTCAAGGAAATTTTTTATAAAAAAGTCTTATTCGTAAAAAAAGAATAATTAAACATTTATTGGCAATTTTGCATAATGAATACATTCCATTCTAACAAATGGGCTCCGTATGTCTGATTTCAGAAGTTTTTCTTTGACTGTACAAATACTTCTTGAGCATCCAAACTATACAATTTTTAATTTTCACTTATTTTTTAAATGATATATTTTCTATAATTAATACATCTTTTTGGTATATTTAATTTTGACAAATATATCGTTTATTCTATTTTTTTATAAGTAAGTTTTTAATTACCTATCAAGAAAATGAATGTCAATTATATTTTGAATCGATTGAGTGGTATTGAGATCATCGTATCAAAAGTGGTATTGAGATCACCGTATTGTTTCCGATTCGACATGAATTCGATTCATTTCTTGCTGGATAATATTTACTTTTTAAAAATAAAGCTTTTTAGAAGTATTTTCTCAGCACGAATACTTTTTGCACTCATTATATACTCGAATCATACTAAATCAAAAAGTAACGTGTAATAGGCATAATACATTATAGTTATTTTCAAATTAATATATTTTGAAAGAAGAAATTGTACCGAATGAACTTCAAAGCTGAAAACCCTCAAAATAGTCGTTTTCCCATTTTAAGGTAAATGTAACTCTATAATTTAAAAAAAGGTTTAATCACAGAAAAGTAAATACGTTGAAATAGCTTCGTTTGTATTGATTAGCAAATATCATGAATTAAATAAATATTAATTTAGTTAGCAATAGCAATAAAATGTAATTTACGAAGATATAAATGTAATTTACGAAGATATAAATGAAAAAAAAAGGATTAAAGTTTTTTTTTAGAATTACTGACAGTGAGATAGGTAACTCTAACTGTAACTTCGTTATAAATAGTTACTTCAAGTAGGATAACCAGACTTCATTTTTTGTGAACTTTTATTCTCTTTTTAAAACATTTGAGTACATTTAACTGATTTTCGAGGTTAACAAGTTACTTTCGTTATTCGCTGTGTATCATAAATCAATTGTTTGTTTTGGATAATTTTTCAAGTTGTTTGAATGTATTTATTTATCTGTTATTAAATCTTTTTTTAAATTACAGAGTTACATTTACATCAAAATGGAAAAAACGACTATTTTACGAAAGTTTTAGCTTTTTTGTTTGTCTCAAAAATTTTTCAAGATGTAAAAAAATGTTTTGTACTAAAATTTTCTAATAAATTTTTATAATAAAATTATCTAATAAATGCATTAAATTTATTTATCCTCACGTCAATAATATTTATAAAAAATAATTATTCTTTGTATTCAATTTTAATCTTTAAAATTTTCGCAAGATCACGTGAATTTAATTGTTTCAAAGACACGACTCTCTGAAGAATTTGGCAATGTTTGATCTGATAAGAGTGAAGCGTTGATTTAAAATTATAAATTTTGTGGCCAAATATTGATTACATTCACTCATGCACGCCCACGCGCACCAGACACACACACACACACACACGCGTGCGCGCGCGCGCACTCACGCATACACACATACACACGCATTCATATAATTTTTTAAGTTAAATAATTTTTTTTTAATAAATTAAATAATTTACATTTATGATCTTAAAATTAGTTCGGAATTTGATCAACAAGAATTAATAATTATTATAAAGAACGATTTTATTTTGTTAGAAGTTTTGATATTAAGTGCAGTTGAAATTTAAAAAAATAAATACTGTTTTTCTGTAATAGAACTTTTCTCATTATGTTTGATATTTTTAAAAGTATGTAATTTAGCAGCTCTTTGTCCATGCTTATCAAGTTAACGAGTGTTATTATTTTAACCTTGTCAAATAAATAATAAAAACAAAATTTCAAATATTTCGATTCTTTTGTTATTAGAAGTAGCATCACAAATTATATTTAAATTAATTGCCTGTATGCGTCTTCGTGGTTATTATTATTAGTACGTAAATGATATATAGATTATACATTTATAAAGCGATAAAATATAATTCGTTGTTAAATTTGTTGGTAAGTACACATTGTTATTAATATATTGTTACGCACTAACAACCATGGAAGCTCTCATATATAGGTAATTTATTTATATTTAATTTATTCTTGGAGCTCTACGAAACTATTCTACACAAATTACATTGATTGTAAGTTTAATAATGATAATAATGAGCATCTTGAAATTACTACAGAAGGCAAAAACACTACAGACGGATCGTTATCGTAAAACGGTTGCTTCTAAAACTCAAAGCTTTTTGATCTTTGTATTTTCTTATTCTTCAAAACTGTAAGATTACATTTTTGCATATTCGTGCAACGAAGCGTGTCTACACGATAGGCGAGAATGATCGACGGGACCTAAGAAGATAAGGGTGTGGAACGAGCCAGCCATTTCCAAAAGGGGGGGTTCGTCGGGATTCCCAGGTCCATTGACAAATTTGCTGGCGAGCAAAAAGGCTGTTTGATATGCATCCCTCGCTCGGCCCATCGGCTATGCTGGACCCCGTCTGAGCTTCTATCGCATATGCGTGACATGACGTGTGCATCATTTCGCTTAGATGACTCTATGAAAACAAGGAAGGTTTTATATTAATTCAGATTTTAATAATATTCTCTATTAGCTAATTTGTCAGCAACAATTGTAATCTAACTTATTAAATTATGTCAATACTAATTAATATATATTCTTTTTAAAAGTATAAAACTGCATAATATCAATTTTTTATTCCATAATGTTTTCAGGTTTGTAATAGACAAAAATCCAGTTATTTTGCTTTTATGAGTTTAATGTTAGTTTCCTCTAAATAGATTACCATTTTCTAATTTTTTCACGTGACATTGTGAAGTGCAAGACAAATTAAAGAGAAAATGAAAATTTAAGAACGGTATCCTTAAAATTCGTTGCCCTAGCTACTGCCTACGTTGTTTACGCGTAATTTCACCCCTTGTCGTGGGGTTAGCTAATTGGTTACCAACCCTCCTGTCTGTCTTCAGGGTACAATTTCAAGAGGAGGCGGCCTTTCTATCTTACAGATCCGGGAAGCGAGCGTTTTCGGACTCTGTCTTCCACTGTTTTTCTTTTTCAGCTCATCTTTCAGGTATTTTGAATTTTAATACTCCATTGTTGGAATTCTTTAGCGTCCCTATATTATGAAAAACATCATAAAAAAAGAATTGATGATGTTCTCAAATTAATATTATCTGAAATGTCTTATAATAAATTATATTTACAACAAACAAATAAATTGTTCAAATTAAAAATTTAAAGTCGTAAAATATGTTTTACTTGTTATTTCGAAAATTTTGGTTTTATCAATTAGCGAATATACAGAATTTCTTAAGGGAATTATCGTTAAACACGAATCGAGTTTTCCATCTTCTGTCAAAAAGTTGCAGAGTTATATTGAATTTAATGTATTGATAAATTAATACAGATGATTGAGAGCAGAATTGTGATGCAGTTATTCAAGCGTTATATAGTATATAAATTATATTTCTTAGATCATGCATATTTGTACAATATCAAACGTTTCGGCTCAGTTCGAGCCATCATTAGTGATGTTCAAATATTAATTTCAACATTCGCAATTATTCCTTCGAATCCAAAAATGCAACATAGCAAGCTCTTCAATTTCACCGTTCTCAATCGCCTGTATTAATTCATCAATATATTAATTTGTTATCTCGAGAACTCATTTTTATCTTATTTTAATTATTTGTATTGAAATGTTCGAAGCAAAGCTGCTGGCTACTCTAGCGAACGTTGCGAGCTCGATTTTGCGAAACTCTCGAATCTCTCCTGCTCGCAATCATCCGGACCTCGTTATCTCAGTTTGAAGTGTCCACCATCCGGAAACGACCGAGAGGCTACCAACCGGTTTACGAATACGACATACTGGCGAAAACAGCCGCGCGATAGTCCGAAGGGTCGTCAGTCCCTGGATTATTTACCAGAGGAAGGGACGAGATCCTCCATCCCTACGGTAATGGCTTTATATTGGAAAACTTCTGCAAATTTGTACCGCTTGAATCATTGAAGTGTATCTCGTGGATTCGATGAATCGAAAATTTCGTAGAAGCCACAGTGGGATTTTTGAAGTGGATCACGTTTTTCGGAAATTACATTCGTTGCTCGAGTATCGCCGATGTACGGCATTAACTTTAAATGGAGAACAGAAGGACAGGATAAATGCGTTCCTAACGGTATAATAGAAGATAGGTTTTCGTCCACCGAGAACTCGAAAATGATCAGAAATTTTTTATTACAAATACATTTTTCACTTAAAGTCTTTAATGCAACAATGGGATACGTTCATAATTTGCAAAATCTTCTAAATATGAAATCATAACTGAGGAGAGGTAAACTGATTTTGGAACTAGATATGATTTTATATATTTAAAGTGTATTTTTTAAATCAGCTTTCTCAGTTCTTCGAAATAACTTATTAATTTCAATAATTTATTTATTCAGAGCAATTTACGGTTTTTTTTTTATTGATTGTAAAATTTTATTAGATTCAATGAGTTCAAATCGACAACATCGTATCATTCGGCGATCTCAGGATCTTTTTTTCTGCGTTAAGATCAAAGGCATGAATATCCGACGCGATACTGACCGTCGACCCTTCTTTTGGTTTCAATGTTCATCCATTTGATCTTTCTTTCTCCTAGCCATGTCGCGAGGGAGGTTTACTTAGAAGGCGCGCTTTTACGACCGGCCGCGCTATCTACCGAAACATGTAAATGCAAGTTAGAATCCCTTCTGCCCGGCCGTCCCTTTTATTCGCGTTCCCTTTTACGCTGTTTACGCATTCTAGGCTGTACAGTTATATCACTTTTACAGCATTGCATCGCGTTACCTTGAAAGTACAGACGTAACATAATTTTCTTTCTTCGTCTGAAGATGTACGTTAAGGTCCCGGGCCTTATTTACATAAATTTGAAATGTTTTATTAAAATAAATCGAAAGCTCCAAGTATACAGCATTATTTCTCAAGCGATCTTTATTCGAGCACATAAATTTTGTTAAAAATTTAGACTACAGAGAGATATGGAAATAGAAAATGAGATACCATTACGGAAACTTATAGGATGATCGTATAAATGATATTTTCGCATAGCATTTTGTACGGTGAATCTACGCGTGAACGAGATCCGGGCGTTCTGCTAAAATTCACAAACCCGGCTGCCTCTCTTTTTTCCGGTGAAACTCGCGCGTAATTTCCGGCCCAGCGATCTCTCCCTCGCGACTCCTGAGCTTCGATTATAAATTCCGTAGCGAAATACCATATTCCCTCTGCGATCCTTTCATCCGCCATTCAAACGACGTATTTTTACGGTCGCGAGTCGTCTCCGCGCAAAAACATGTAAATACTTACGGCGTTTCTCCCGCGCTACGCACAGACCATTTCGTTTGACGATGTACACCGCCATTCCTCATCTTACACGAACCTCCCGTTTTTCGTCGAGAACGGTAGTTCTTCTCACGTCGCTTCCCCCCTATCGGCTGTACGTCATGGAAGATACGCGCTTTTATGACGTCCAGCTTTACGAGAGGCTTTCGAAAATATTTCATCCCCCATACAGAACGTGGCGTTCCGCTTTCTTCTCATCCCCGGCGCGGAAGCCTCCTCGAAGTGACGCTCGATAATCTCGATGCGATAATGGGAGCTCGCAAGTTTTTACATCACTTCAAAACGTGGGACAATAGACGATACAATAGACGTTTACGCGAAATCTAAGGTTTAAGCCTACGCTTACGCTTGTTTTGGATCATAAGCTGAAAGTGTCGTCGAGAGTGATGATTGCAGGGAAACGCGAGTTTTTAACTTTTCAAAATTTATTTTTTCATAAAATTAAAAGTTATCAACTTTTGTTTATTCGCGTATATACGCATACTGAAATCTTTTACAATCCTTAGATTTGTTTTAAATAGACGTATATAAAGAAGAAAATATATTAAATTGCTAATTAATTTAATTTGTGATATTATTGCGGTAATTTAGTAGAGTTTGCGTTTCAAGAACAAAAAATTATTTTGGCGCGCATTTTAAATGACTACGTACATAGTACATAAATTCATACAGAACAAGCACTTAAGATTCAGTTAGATTATTTAAGGCATTGATTTCTATAGCTTGTGTTTCTCACATATGTGGTCCTATAAGATTTGATATTGAAAAGAATTAAATTAATTATAGAACAAAATATACAATTAAGTTTATTACATCCAATATTTTAATATAAAATATTAATTTTTAAATAAATATATAAAAACAATGTTTAATTTGTTATGATAGTATAAAATTACATTTTTTAATTTAGATTATTTTGACGTTATTATATCAAGATGTGCTATTTTTTATTCATTATACATATATACATTATAATTTCTACATATTTTAAATAAGAGAAATATTTTTAATTTATAAATTTTCAAATTAAATACAGATTTTTAATTTTAAAAATAGTATTTATTTGTGATGGAATCTTAACATACATCTAATTCTACACTGGGCAACAAAATTAACACAACACCTGTTTTACTCTGCAAAAATAGGCAAATTTTATGATACAATAACTTCGTCAAAAATTGTTGTATCGGGATGTTTAGAAAAGCATTTTACAGGTAGAAACCTCTACTTTTCGGATCGCTACTTAAGAAACGGTCTCATGGAAATTTCATGAAGTTACAAACAGAAATCAAGATATATTAGACCTCAAAATTGTTTATAAAATTTGCGAATCTCCACGGGGGGTGGACTAAAAATTGTACACAAATGTGACCTACATCATTCGAAAGAGCGTATCTTTACTTTTAATTTACTTTTTTACGAAGCTCCGTACGTTTTTTTTTCATCGAGTTATTCAACGTTGCATCAAAAATGGCCCTTTTGCTTAAACTTTGAACTCGATGACAAAAAATCGTACGAAGCTTGGTAAAAAAGTAAATTAATGGTAAACGTTTGCTCTCTCGAATGGAAATCACATTTGTATACAGTTTTTATTCCACTCCGTGGAATTCGCAGATTTCATAAAAAATTTTGAAGTCTGATATATCTTTATTTATGTCTGTGTAATTACATAAAATCTCCACGAGACCGTTTTGAAGTAGGGATCCGAAAAGTAGAGGTTTCTGTCTGTAAAATGTTTTTTTAAACATCCCGATACGACAACTTTTGACGAAGTTATTATGTCTTGAAATTTGCCTATTTTTGCAGAGTGAAACAGTTGTTGCGTTAATTTTGTTGCTCAGTGTATACACACATATATATATATATATG
>NW_017305310.1:455723-463512 GCF_001594115.1 Trachymyrmex septentrionalis
TTGTTGCATTAATTTTGTTGCTCAGTGTATACACACATATATATATATATGTAAATAATATAGTGCAATACAATTTTTACCCGGATTTTCAGTTCCCATCTCCCTTCGATATTTTACATAGACGGACCGATGGCAATCTGATGACCTCATCGAATTTATCGAGCCACGATTCCGCCAACGCTCGTCGAGCGTTAGATGGCGGCATTTTGGATCTTCAGCGAAAGGGGTTGTAGAGACCGTAAAGGAAAATCTTGATAGAGGAAAAAGAAGAAGAAGCTTGCCTGTGCGTCGGGCGTCAACATTGTGGCGAAATTTCGTCCGATGTCGTTTGCGGCAACGCGCGTCGAGACGTATATGGATCCGAACGGCGTCGAACTCGACCGTCGGCGTCTGCAAGGTGGACGAAAAAAGCAAGGCTGCCAACGAATATCGACATCAAGGAAAGGAAATCGAATGCGTTTGTCGCTCGTACACCCGACGCATATATACGATGCATTACGGACACGTCGTCGACCTGTCTGTACGATTCTCCGTCGGCGATATCGGTATAAGGAAGGGGTGTTGTAGTAATGGTGGTGATGTTCGTAATGCTTCCATATTACCACCTGCAAATTGTACGTCGGGGTGAACACCGAGCTGTCTATCCTGTTCGTGCGATCCGATATCGGTTACAATATTCTTATCACAGAATTTTAGCTATCGTCAAATTGTTTGAGCTATTACTGCATATATGCTCTTCTAACAAGATGTTCTCAAGAACGTAATTTCCTTCCGGGCTTGTCAGCTAGACGAGAATCGTTGTCGGAGAGTTATCACGGCGCTTGGAAATTAGTTGCACCGCCCTGGTTCGTTTCGCTACGAAGAGATCTCAGAGTCGATTAAATGCCTTTCATCCCTACGAAGTCTCCCGCTTGATTAATTCGCGGAATAAGACGTTGTAGATATCGGGGTTGCTACTAGCATAGAGAAGAGTCGCGGGGAGAAGGGAAATATCTGCCTGCCCCCCGCATCACCGGATTCACCCCCGTTTAACCATCCTCGACGACTCTTTGTTCCCTGAGTGCTTCTCGCGTAAGATCAGGGGCGTCGCCCGCCTCTCGCAGGTTTTATCGCGGATAATGTCACCGAAGGCCGTACAGACAAAGGAGTGAGCACCGAAATCGGAAAAATATACGAGAACCGGCCAATCGAGGGCTCTCGCCTTAACGATCGCCGCTAACGACCTAGAAAAGGGGGACTCCTCTATTGGTCAGTGAGATAGGGCGTCGGAATCCTTAAAGGGAATATGACCTTGACTCTGCAGGGGTGCTTGTATCGCGAACCGATCGGATCTCGCAAACGACTTCCCCGATTTACCTGATTTACCGCGATTTGATTATTATGTGTGCTATCAAAACTGAAAAAGAAAATATTTATTGTACTCGCATAAACAGTCTTGTTTTTCTAATCTTATTAATATTTATTTTATTTCTCGAACAAATAAATTAATACGAATTAATTACGAACGTATGGTAGATATAACTATTATGTCAATTTATACACCAGTGATATTCATGGGACAGAGTCCAACCAACTCGCAGATTAACGGCCACGTTAATAATAATTAATCAACTAAATTTATAGCTGGCAATTCCTAACACAACAAGCTGCATTACAAATGACAGATATTTTTGTTTGTGGTACAAACCCTCCGAGGAAATATTTCACGATAATGTGCTTTGAGGTACAATTCATTACACGTGTGCGATATTTTATCCAAATTTTATTCCAATACCTCTCTCTCATTGCACAAGTTTAAATTAATATCGTACTTTTCGGTTATTTTCATTTTTTCTGTTATACGTATAAATTTAATCTTTTATTTGAATTTGCATCTGTTTTATTTGAAAGAAAGAAAACGAAAACAAGGAGAGACTCGCGTGTAATACGATATAAGAAATATAATATATACATAATAAAAATGTTCACAGAATTGTAAAATGAAGGATTATGTATCTATTATATAGCAATTAGATTTTTATAAGTTTTACATCATGTTATTTCAGTCACATTATTATCATAGAATTAATATAATTAGAAAAAATAAAAGTTTGTACACGAGAATCGATGTAACGAGAGAAATTTTTGTATCCAGTGGCGTTACATTTTTCACGAACATGATATTAAGTACACCTTCGAGCCCGAAAACTCACCACGTCACGTATTAGACATCAGACCGCCGATACATCGATATCGCCGTGGTGAAGTCGTTATTGCCCTCGGAGGGCGAACGAAACGTGGTAGCATGGCGAGTCGCTCCGGACAAAAATCCATTTGGGGCGTGGGATCAATCGCCATTCAAAAGATACGCGTTCGAGCGTTTGATTAATGGATCCATTGTAGCATCACGACAATTTCAAACTTGTTCGTAACAAGCGGGCGAGCATGACAAAAAAAAAATACTTGAAGCCTTACCGCTCTAAATGGAACCGAAATGGGGGAAAAAGGGGGTTGTATTACTCAGATTTTCTAAATATAGCCGATTTTTTGTACCCCGAGGATACTCCACCCAAATCTGTAATGATTTACGTATCGCGAACGAAATATGTTTCGAGTTGAATCGCATTCCCAGTGTGTAGCTACATTTGAATAATTATGAGGGTGAATATCGGTTGGCTCGGAGCCGCCTTGAGGATTCGAGATCAATTATTATTCGCATGGTGCTCATTTGTGATTAATGGATCGACCAACGGCCGACTCGGAACGCCCGAAGCAAATTCTAAGTGCGGTAGCCTGCGACCACTCTGATACACTATTCTGCCTTGAAATGGAAGCGTTTCAAAGACCCAACGCGATGCAAAGATATCCCCGCGCGTTTTCCAACGAAGACATTAAATTAATTGTCATTAGGCGTCTTGCGTCAACTTAGGGGCGACTTGCGCTGTCGAGCAAAGGACGGAGAGGATCCTGCTGTCACCCTCTCGTTATTAATAACGTTTTCTCCCGGGGCTCCCGTGGTTGTTTCGATATAACGTCGCCCTTGACTCACTGGAAAATTTTTGCATACCACTCGCAGTTTTTTTTTAAATCTCATTTGCATTTATATTTTCCTTCCGGATACGAGTTCACACCAACGTAGACGCGATTATGATACCGAGAATGTTTAGCACTTCTAAGAACTAGCTGATGAATTTCATTAATTTCTTTTGATGAAGAAAAACAGCCATCGGGAAATGAACGAAGGATGGTCTGGTGTGGACAGCGTATTCCAAGCGACTGCATTTCAAGATAATTCCTCGATAAATTGGACGTTATACATAAATATACAAGTAAATAGTTAAGGCAAATTTTAATTCGTGTCAAGGACTACCGTTCGATTTAATGGCGCACAATTTCATCGCTGGAAGTTTATTAAAGTTTGCATAGATCTCATTATCCGCATATCTCCCGCGATTATTAATATCCTTGTAATTATTATTATAATCATTCCCTTTGCTCCTTGCCAATTCGCAGTGAAGAAGGGAGAAGTCTCTTAGGGATCCAAGTATTTAATGAAGCACCTCTTACGTGGGTCGTTCCCAGGGGAGAGAAGAGACGTACCGTTCCTGTCATTATTACGAAACAGAATGGCATTATTGTTTATATAATTATATTCCGACCTTGGCAGATACGAACCCCATTCGTCAAGTTAACGAGTCGTGCTTACCAAGCATTGCCTTTGAAATGATAAAATAATTTTCGGTTAGAATCTGTTTCCAGTTACGCACCTTTATTTACCGCGCAGAAATTCGACGAGGTCCTACTGCCATTTCTAACAACAAAGTAATTTTACGACTTTTTGTATCAATTGTAAAAATTTGTACATGCCTACTTTTAAGGAAGGTACACAGAAGGAACGTATAAAGAAGAACGTGTATTATGCATGCAGCGTACCTCACGAGGAATCTTATGATGTGCATGCATAGGCTGTTCTGTTGTCGTGATTTCAATAAAGAATGATAGGAACAACATCATTTCCCGTCGTGTTGCGTCGAGCTGTCGGTGCCAACGAGAGTCGTCTTATCCATACACGTATCTCCCTTAAGGACGACGAGTCTGGTGAAACTGCGATACTGACGCAATATTAATAGCGTATACCTCCTCGCTTTCCCTTTCGCAGTCGTATCCCGAAGACAAATCCCAAGCTAATGTCGTTAGACAATATCCTCCGGGAGCTGTGACGCTCTCTCGTGCAAACAGACAATGCGCTGAGCAGCTTCGTAAAACTTGGGTAAACACTCTAATATCTAGTTGATTGAACACTCGAAAAATGGACCGGTTCTCCTCCCATTCGTAAACATTAACGATCTATTAATTATGTACCGCCATTAAGATATTTCGCCAAGTTTCTACTTACTGTCAGGATGGATTGTTGCCCGAAGAGCTTTTAAGCGTTCATTAAATATGAAAACCTTAAATAATAATTAGAAAATGACTCTAAATATCTCAAGATATTTTTTTTTAAGATATCGCACAATGTAATTTATATAGTTATAAAAATATAATGTCTCCATTCTTCGACATAATTAATTTTATCTTTCGTGACATCTGGATTGTAAATTATATTATTTCGTAAACTTTCGTGCCAATGTGGAGTTTGAGAATTTTTAAAGAACGCGCATTAGCATTGAAATCTAATAAAGGTCAACATTAACAGATTCCTTTCGCATTTCTGCCTCATTCCGTGCGCAACTAACGATCCGTACTACGACAGAGAAGAGACAAGAACACATATTTCATTGACACTCTTGGACGAGGGTCAATTAAGCACTATTAGCGCCGCTGAATTTTTGCCGGTTCTCGTAATGAAGTTAATACATAGGATATCGAAACAACTATGTGAATTATTTTCGAATTTAGGTTCACAATCTAACATAATCGAATTGCAGAACTGGATGTCTGGCGTAGCTAAATCGTGACGCAAACTTATATATATTTCAACGTACGTGCACCATAAAATTATATTGAACGAATCGATAAATCCATCTCTGATGTAGTAGAATGACTTTCAACTTTTTATTATAAGGGATATTTGCTGCAACCGTAAAACAGTTACGGTAATTTCTGTCAGATCGAGTTCTCCTGCTGGACCAAATCTTCATTACATTTATCTGCCATATTTCATGATAATTCACACCTTGATCGGCGAAATTTCGAAAAACGTAATTTCCAATTCGCCACTATTGTGACTCGTCGCGAGAAATTACGCGAGAAAAATATGTTCGAAATCCCAGAACGACTGTATAATTGCGATGAATTCGCCGCGCCACGTAACGGTCTGTCATTATGCAACCTTTTGCTTTTGGCAAGTCAATGAGCTCCGCTTTCTTGGGACACGCCTCATTATTACGGTTTTCTGCATCTCATTTGACTCTCTTTCTCCCTCGAGTCGTCGCACTGTACATTGCCTTTAGCAATTATATTAAACGAAAATGTTTAGTAATAATTTTTAACAATTATATTTTTTTCAAAGAAATTTATATGAACAATTTCCGTCAAATTTATAGGAACGATTTACGTTGGAAATAAAATAATCTCCTTTTAAGTAATTCGATTAATTCACCAGACGTATCATTATGACGCTCTAAGTTATCGGCGATAGATTGACGTCGTTTCCTTCTGAGCGGCATTCCAGGTGACTCAGGTCGCGAAAGTCTTCTCTTATAAACGAGTGACTTATAAGCGATCATTACGGAGAGTCAACGTAAGTGCGAGGCAGAAGAGAAGAGTCAGAGGTCGGCGTCGTGTAATGTTACGGTCTATCTTGTAAGAGCCCGTTTAATGGCTGTCTTAGGAGTCGCTAATATGCCATAAGTAGAGGTACCAAGGGAGGGCACAGCTCCCATAATCGTAACTGCAGTTGTCCTTCGTGCCTTCGCGCGAAATGGTGTTCCCGACGCGCGTTTGTCCTCAGGTCGAGTCAGAAATTTCTAGAATTTCGTGAACGACCGTCGCCATTGGATTTCTACAGCCTCCGTTTCGACAACGAGACAGAAAGTTTTCGTAGTGCGTGAGTTAATTTGGACAAATTGCTCTTAGTTGCTGCCCGTCGGTGACGTCGCTGCTCCTGGAAATTTGCTAACATGTTGCCTTGCCTGAAATTTCAAAAATTGGTGGTACAAACTGCACATAAGGAATGAAGTTTATAATGAACTGACATTTTTAATATAGAAAAATAGTTGTCTTCGGATATGCCTTGGTACATTAAATCGATGAAACACGACTCTCTTAACTGTTTCTGCACGTACATTTTAACACTTATCTTTGTTACGCAATTTTAATTTTTCTTGGAAGCATTGCATGAGCAAAATTAACTCATTTGTTATTCTCCATCGATCATTACGATATTCCACTATTTAATAATTCATAGACAGTCCGAAGATTAGCCTTAACTTCTTCTGCATCGTCATCTTTTTGCCACATTTTTCTCAATTTTATATCGCAATCGTGACCATAAAATTGCTACAACTTCGACCGCAATAGCAATAGCTAAGCTATGTTAAATTCACACTTATATCGTTGTAAAATTGTTTACATTTCAAAATAAAAAATAATTAAAATACATTTTTCGATTAAAGTATCTAATTAAATCTTCCTTTAAAAAAATGTAATAAAGAAACGCGATAGTTTTAAGATAGCATAATTCAGAACACAAAAATCTTCGTTTTTTTTTCAGAAAAACTTCCTTGAAAAAAACATTTTTTAACTTCTATCAAAATAAATTAAATAAATCAATGGGTATTCAAATTAGAAATGTAACACTTCGCAAAAGATAAGCCGCTTTATAGTCTGTTCTTATATTTAAGACCGTCTTAAGTACAATATTAAGATGTCATGAACCAATCAGAGAGCCGTATTATCTTAACTTAAAAATTACATTATTCAAGACAGTCTTAAAATAAGAATGAACTGTGAACACCGCCCATAGTCAACTTCGTTCATACTTGAAGTTTTAACGACGAGACAATCCGATCTTATCTTGCAGACGATAGACGAACTTCGAAGCATTCAAGAAACGTTCGTTCGCGCAATCACGACATCCGTATTCATGGAGCGAGCGGGAATGATCCGTGATTCTGCTACACGCGTGCTTTAGCACGCGCATTGCTGCGTGCGGGCCCGCCGCCGCGAGCGCGGGTGGAATTACGCGGATGCCTGTGATACCGTCAGATCGGTTGCCATATCGGTCGTTAGATCGCTGTCTAGATCGGCCATTAGATCGTTCGCGTAGTGGGCGAGAGAGGAGACAGTCTGGGCGTAATGGGAATTCGGTACCAATCTCGTGTACGGAGATGTCTCTCGGAAACGTGCACAGAATGTCTAGCCATAGGCACACGCTTGTCTCGAAACTCATCCCTCGTCGCGGGACGTTCGGCGTTCGTACTCGAATGCAGAACGGAATCATGCAAGTGGATTCGAGGGGGATGCAAGTTGTTTAGATTATAAGATACTCTGCTTACGTAATATTCAAATAGCATAATATGAAAAACAAATATTTTCAAAATTTTTTATCTATGTGTGTGTAAAATGATTGAGAATGTGTTTATGCAATATATTAGGTTAAGTAAAAAGTCATCGCGTATTTTTTAGCTCAAAGTTGTATATACAATATCTTCGTCAATAATGAATGAAATTCAAATTTAAAAAAAGGGTTTTAAAGCTTGAAATCTCTACTTTTAAAAGCTTATCACATTTTTTAAGTTTATATGAGTTTGATAATTTTTACATACCAAAAACTACGAGCTGAAAAAGACGAAAAATTTTCTTCTCA
>NW_017305310.1:463568-470708 GCF_001594115.1 Trachymyrmex septentrionalis
TAAATTATAATATAATTATTTAAATGATAAATTATTTAATGAGTGTACATGATTACTTAAATGATATTTACGAATTTGTCGTGACAGAAGTGAAACATGTACTTGCTTGATTCACATAAAGACATGCTTGCAATTTCGTAAGAATGTCCCTGATCCCAATCAAACACTATGACAACTACACACAGATATAAGAACTTGTTATTTTTAATTAAGTATTCTATCGACAATGTGACTAATCGCAGTAATATTTAAGAAGATGGGAAGTATTTTTATTAATCAATTTTTTGGAAATATTAATAATAATGGAAATAATGGAAATAATAATATTATTTGCAATTGTTTGGCCTAATGATTTATAATATACTAAATGCACATGCATATAATAATAATCAGTGATGGTGTTTATCATTAGAAACATTTGATGTGAGATAATCGGATCCTGTATGATTTATTTAAACTTTACGATTTTTTTTTAATTTCTTGCTGAGTCCAAAATTGAAAATTGATAGTTAGATTCAAAAGAAGAAAAATTTCTGAACATTAAAAGAATGTGAAACATTTTTAAATATTTACATAAGACAATAAAAATAAAAAAAAAAAGTAACATTCAGGTCATAATGAGTACTAAACCATATAGAGTTCGGTTATCTTATGACTTACAATTAGAATTCGATCGAAACTTCTGTCGAAACTGAAAACGAACCACGTCAATTTCGATTGAAATCATATAATTCTTTTTCATAAATATTAATTTTATATGTGTAATTATTATTTCAATAATGAAATTATGATATTTTATGAAGAAGAAGTATACCTATATACTTATATTCTTTGGCCAAAATTGACACAACCGAAATTTCGATTTTCGATTTCAGTCGAAATTTAATTATTGTTTCAATAAATTATGATATTTATGAGAAAAAGGTATATGATATATAGGCATGTCTATACATATGGCTTTTATAGAATCCCTATTTTTTAAATTTTAGTTTCGATTTCGATTGAAGTTGACATGTAGCCGAATATCTCGGTTCAGTCTCGACAAAAGTTTCGGTCGGACTCTGCTCATAATATACATATACTGTATGTACGAATCTCTTCTGGAAAATAACATAAATTCAGATTAATAGTTTCAATTGTCTAAATTGATACAGTATATTCGTATGTGTGTTGTGTGTGCGAGCATGTGTGTAATTAAATGATAGAGACGTTATCAAATTCAACAGCGTCGCCCTTAATATTTGTTTAATTGATCGCAATTACGTAAATTTAACTACAATTGTAGTAAGACAGTGGTATGTCTGACAGTCAGTCTGACGCGCGATCGTCTTGAAATGATCTCATTTATCTTTTAGTACCCCAGCGGGCAGAGCTCACTGTCTTGCGAAATTAATCAGGCGACTGCAGCAGACGAGCCTTTGTTGCCTGTGCTGCTCTGATCTCGTCCCATTCCTGTCACGACAAATTGGCGAATATACATTATATCTGAGTTTTTCTTATAGTACATTCTTATAGTACATTCATCAATTTCATCATTTTCGTAATTTGTAATTAATCACAATCAATCTGTCTTTCTGATAGAGACATACCATAATTATTCTAGAAAAAGAAGGAATCTTCATTTATCAATTAGATTCTAATATAAAATATAATTAATAATATAATATTATAATATTATAATTAATAATAAACTAATAGCGAATTCGATTGGACGCACTCAGTGCGCACTAGTGCACATTTTAAAGCCGTCGTATATAAAATAACGTAAAAATTTATTAATAAACATAGAAATCAATTAAATTGTGAAATATTCAATATATTTTATTGTATTATTAGGTAAAACATGTATTTTATAATTTGAAATATTTGCATTGCATTTTAATACTCAAATTAAATCAGTGTATAACAATTTCAATAGGGGAGGAGAGAGAGAATCTATAATATATCTAAACTTTTCCAAGAAATAGAAATAGCTTAATTGATAAGGCACAAGATGGAATAAATTGAGTTTATTGCGTCTTGCAATTAATTACTACGCGTTACGGAACGTCATATAAGACGAACTTCCTTATAAGAAACGGGAACTCGGTTCGATTAACCGACATAAAGTCTTCATAGAGAATCCTTCGTCATATCTATCATCGAACTTTAGTAACGAGCTAATATTCCCACGTCGGCTTATGGAGATGTACGGAGGGTCGACGCTGAAGAGTTCGGAATGGAAAGGGAAGACTAGGTAAACGTGAGTTTCTGAATTGATCTGAGATTCTTCTTTGTCTCTTGTTTGCTTCACGAAACGATTCGGTTACCCGGCGTAATAATTTGATTTTAATTGACATTTACGCAACGCTCGAGGATAACTTGGTTCGGATTACGCAGTTTATGCGGCAGCATTGTTGAATAACACAAGAGGGAGAGAAAGAGAGAGAAGGGAGAAAGAGAAAGCAATAAGGGAAAAGAAAAAATGACAAGAATAAATTGTTTTAATATAAATTAAAATTTGATATTAGGATATCATGGAAAATTACTGAAAATTAAATTTTTTTTTTACATAAAAAATTACGTTATAAAAGTAAAAATAAAATAATATTCAATTATTTGTCATTTTTGTTTGATAAAAAAAAATTGGACGAATGATAAATATTAGTGTAACTGAATACAAACAGCGCAGCTATTCATTTTCCAGTTTGGTGGTTTGGGTAGCCAGTAAAATTTTGCATGAACGAGCGACTGAAAGTAAGAGAATACACCAGTACGCATTTGTGGCGGCCAGGCAATGAAAAAAAAATTTGGTGTGTGTGTGTGTGTGTGTGTGTGTGTGTGTGTGCGCGCGCGCGCGCGCGCGCGCGTGCGTGCGTGTGTGTGTGTGCGTGTGTAAACGTGACTGTATATGCGCACTACGCTGCGATGCAGTACCTTCGGGTAATTTGAGTACGAGCCAGCCAAAGTACAACTAGCGGGTCGAATCGCTTCTACAGGGGTGCGGTTCGCGAAACAAAGGGCGTCGGTTCGTTGGTACTGGTAAAACGACCGGCGGGACAATACGAAAGTTTTACGACTGTCGAAACTCACCGTGCTCGGCAGACTGGGTTTTTACCAGCAATGGCGGGAAGCACAGCGAAAAAAAGGCCGAACTGTATAGGTGAAATCGAAACTTCAACTCGTCACCCCAATGTTGTCACGTTCGGCGAAATGGCGATATGAGGACATTAAACCGCGTTAAACGCGAAAGTACACGTGTCGGAGCTGTCGCAGAAATAAGATAACCAAATTTTTTTTTAGTCTATTTCTTTGTATTTATTTTACTTAGAAAACTAACTAGATTTCTTTGAGCATATTACCTAATAGAATAATTAATTTTGTCACAAGCTCAAGGATTTTTTATTAAAATCTTGAAGAAATCAATGTAATATAAAAAGAATTAACTAATATTTTAGACATTTATATAGTATCTAACTTATTGTTAAATAATATAATTAATGTACTTTTTAAAATAATTATAACGTTTTTAATAATTTATAATACACTGGGCAACAAAATTAAAGCAAACCTGTTTCACTCTGCAAAAATAGGCAAACTTCAAGATACAATAACTTCGTCAAAAATTGTCGTATCGGGATGTTTAAAAAAACATTTTACAGACAGAAACCTCTACTTTTCCGATCCCTATTTCACAAAATGGTCTCGTGGAGATTTCATTAAGATACACAAACATAAATAAAGACATATAAAATTTCAAAATTTATTACAAAATTTGAGGAGTTCCACGGAGTGGACTAAAAATTGTATACAAATGCGATTCACATCATTCGAAAGAGCGAATCTTTATCTTTAATTTATTTTTTTACAAAGCTCCGTACGATTTCTTTTCATCGAGTTATTCAACGTTGAAGCAAAAGGGCCATTTTTAATAACAGAAGAAGAGAAGAAACAAGTTAACTTCTACTGGATTTGGAACTATTTTACTTTAAAAAGCGATTCAAAGGCAACGTGCAACTTATGTAAAACATCTCTTAATTGCATAAAAGTATCTAATTTAAATAAACACTTAAAATCTACTCACAAGTAAGTATAATTCAAATATACAAAAATTTAATAAATGTACTAAAAAATATAAAATTAATTGTAATAAAATTATTAATATTAACTAAAGAATATATAACGGAGACTAGGGTAGTTATTATGGAAAAGTGTATCAAACATGCGTGTCAGCAAATACGATATATAGATGTACCTATACGTATTAATTGTACATAATTCTATATTTTGTAGTTTTATTGAGTACAAAATTGATCCCTGAATTTATAAACTATCACCACGTATAAAAGAACTAATAATATATGACTATTTTTATTATTCCCAGGAATGATTTGATTGATAGAATATTTGAATTTATTTGATTACATTCTACATTAGCTTTTAAATATTCGTATAAAAAGATTCTTAAAATCGATACTTTTATAGTAGAGTAGTATACATAATTGGAAACAATATCTCTATTGCCTTTTTTATTACTTTTTAAATTATTCCTTATATAAATGTAGGATATTTGGTCCAAGATAGTTCAATAAATAAAGCAATTCATATAACGATCAACACTAAGAAAAGCGAAATATCAAGAACCATCCAACTCATTAAACTTATCTAATCATCAATTACACGAACGTACAGAAAAACAGAAGCACTTAATGAGTAACTATAACTGCTTTGCATTAACTATAATATAATACATATAGAAATCATTGTTAAGACTGTTGTGAGAATAGATGCTACCGAATACTCAGGAAACGTTGGTGTAATGGCGAAAGGAGGAGTTAGACGGTGTTGAAATGAGTAGCGAACTAGAAAGATTACAGAGAAATGTGCAGCCGAGCTTTATTCCAGCGTTAGTAATAACATTCGTTAAACGATATACATAGACAGGTGCCGAGAGGTAACCTTAGTCTCGCAGCAAAACAGAAAAGGTCGCGAATGGATATATCATATAAAGCGAAATCAACAGTTGATTGACTGATAACAGTCGCGAATTTTGAAGATTACAGTGCTGGTAATAAGCGAGTGCAGACTAGAAGAACTGTTGGAATAATTGCAGAAAGTAAAGAGATAACGAGATACGTGTTTAACAACATAATTAATGTAAGTCTGAATGTGATCTGCCGATACGAATAATTAGCAGAACGATTACCTATTTAGTTTAACTTAAACAATCATAAACATTAAATTTTCTACACAAATATAATCTATCTATTACGA
Organism: Trachymyrmex septentrionalis; assembly: GCF_001594115.1. NCBI lineage: Eukaryota > Metazoa > Arthropoda > Insecta > Hymenoptera > Formicidae > Trachymyrmex > Trachymyrmex septentrionalis. The sequence goes on from NW_017305310.1 coordinate 468,822, forward strand.
GAAACAATTAATTATTATCTCATTAGTCATCTTTATAATATGTAGCCAATCAGAGAAGTTATTTTTTCAGGGAAGCAGCACACAATCTAATCCCAGTTCGTCGCTGGATACGTGGACATTACACTAAATTAACAGAAAGTGATAAAGCAACATGCAATCATTGTAATGATCATTTCGATGTACTTTATCGGCGCTTATTTATTTTACATAAGCACTTGGTAGAGGCACATCCAGACAAATTAACAGAAGAAGAGAAAAAAGAAGACAAATTCTTCTGGATCTGGGATTATTTTATCCTAAAAGGTGATTCAATTGCAACATGCAACTTATGTAACAAATCTGTTAGCTCCAAATATACAAATAATTTAAAATATCACTTAAAGATAACGCACAAGTAAGTATATTCCAAATATATAAAAAATTAATAAATGTATTGAAAAATATATAATTAATTGTAATGAAACTATAAATATTAACTAAAACAAAAATGTAACAGAGATTAGGGTATGCATTATGGAAAAATGTATCAAATATGCGTGTCAGCAAATATGATATGAAGACTATTCGTAGTAATTGTACATAACTCTATAATTTGTAGTTTTATTGAGTACAAAATTGATGCCCGAATTTAAACTTACTATTACCACGTATAAAAGAATTAGTAATATTCGACTATTTATTTATATTTCCCAGGAATGATTTGATTGATCGAATATTTGAATTTACTTGATTAGTACATTCTACATTCGCTTTTAAATATTCATATAATAAGATTCCTAAAACTGATACTTGATAATGGAGTAGTGTACATAATTGAAAATAATACGTCTATTGCATTTTTTATCACTTCTTAAATAATTTCTTACATAAATGTAGGATATTTGGTCCAAGTCCTGATAGTGCAATAAACAACGAAAGCAATTCATATAACAATGCAAACTGGGATATAAGTGAAGCGGAACATCAAGAATCATTAAACTTATCTAATTATCAATTACACGAATCTACAGAAGAAACAGAAGCACTTAATGTGTAACTATAACTGCATTGTATTAAATATAATACATATAAGTAACTCATAAACATTAAATTTTCTACACAAATGTAATGTATCTATTACGGGAAACATTCATTTATTGTTTCATTAATCATCTTTATAATATGTATAGCCATTCAAATAAGTTATTTTTTTAGGAAAGAATCAGACAATTTCATCCCAGTTCGTCGCTGGATGCGTGGACATTACACAAAATTAACAAGAAGTGATGGAATAACATGCAATCATTGTAATGATAAATACTCTATAGCTAGTCCCTCACATTATTTACATAAGCACTTGATAAACGAACATCCAGACAAATTAACAGAAGAAGAGCAAAAAGAAGACAAATTCTTCTGGATCTGGGATTATTTTACCTTAAAAAGCGATTTAATTGCAACATGCAACCTATGTAATAAATCTATTAGATCCAAACATACAAATAATTTAAGAAATCACATAAAGATAACGCACAAGTAAGTATATTCCAAATATACAAAAAATTAATAAATGTATTGAAAAATACATAATTAATTGTAATGAAACTATAAATATTAACTAAAACAAAATGTAACAGAGATTAGGGTACGCATTATGGAAAAATGTATCTAACATGCGTGTCAGCAAATACGATATCAAGATTATTCGTAGTAATTGTATATAACTCTATAATTTGTAGTCTTATTGAGTACAAAATTCATGCCCAAATTGAAACTTACTATTACCACGTATAAAAGAAATAGTAATATTCGACTATTTTTATATTATATTTATTTCGAATGATTCGAGTGATCGAATATTTGAATTTATTTGATTACTACATTCTTCATTCGCTTTCAAACATTCGT
>NW_017305310.1:471849-473564 GCF_001594115.1 Trachymyrmex septentrionalis
TCAAAAAATAACAATTTTCATGAATGTACGGAAGGAACAGAAGCACTTAACGAGTAATTATAATTACTTTGCATTAATTATAATATATGATGTTTTGAATTTAATATTAAATTTTCTATATAAATATATTTTATCTATTATATGAAACATTCTTGTAGTGATTCCATCAATTACCTTTATAATAAGTAGATTTAGTAGACAATTGGAAAAAATTTTTTCAAAAAAGTAGCAGACATTTTGATGCCAGTCGCTAGATACGTGGACATTACACCAAATTGACGCGATGTAATAATGCAACATGCAATCGATGTAACAAAAAATTCATTATATGTATTAATCACTTAAATACTTTATAAGCTGACTTGATAAAGACACATTCAGATAAATTAACAGAAAAGGAGAAGAAAGAAGTTGAACTCCATTGGGTTTAGAACTTTTTTACTATAAAACGCGATATAGAGACAACATGTAAAGCAACAAATGCACATGTTCAATTGATTTAAAAGAACGCTTAAAACGAATTCACAAGTAAGTATATTCCATGTATACCAAAGATTATTAATGTTACCCGCGTGCTTATGTGTATCATTTTTTTATTTTTTTGGTTAACGCAGTTAAATATTGTTTTTAACCTTATGTTAAAAAAGTACAAAGTGTTATATAAGAGTACTCGAGTAGTGTTTCGGAACGTAGCCAACAAGAAAAATTGATTGATTCAATATTTGATATTGTTTATTTTTTGATATTTTTAGTAATATATCTTTATTTCTTGTATAATTTTGTAGAAAATTTTAGACAAGAAAATTTTTATAATGATTGTATGCTTAACTTCCACAATTCTTAAAAATAATAGCTGTCATATAATTGTCGTGTAATATAATGTAATTGTCGTGTAATGTAACGTTAAATGCCAAATATTTTATTAACTTTATGTCATTACCTGTATCTTAACAGATTCGCACCAAACGCTTCAATTTCATTGGACCATTGCGGAGAATCTTTCCGATTCTGATTTGGCAGAATATATAAGATTATTTAATTCAGATGACAATTTATTTTTTAATGAAATTTTTGACTACCTTTTAGGCAAGGTTAATTTACATATTATGTACAAAAACAAGTACATTTATTGACGATTGAATTGATTATTTCGAAGTGAACTTATTTCTGAGTGAACATTTGCGTTTAAACTTTTTTTATTTCTTTAAACCACATATTTTATATGACTCGTATAATATTATATTAAATATTACTTTGAACGTTTTTCTAACATTGTAGCATCGGCGAATTTTATATAAAAATTTCATTAATGTTACATTAAAGCATCAACTTTCAATATTTAAATTTATCTTGATTTATTTCGGTGTGATTTTTCATTTTCAACACATATTACAATTTTAATATAGATTTTTTCCTATACTCGTATATTAAACGAAAGAGATATGTATTTTATTTTGTTTTATTCTATATCGTGTAGAAGTAATTTTATTTGTACTTAGTCATTTATTTGTCATACATATACAGTAAGTGCAATAAGTGTTTGGTAAGGAAATTTTTTATAAGTCTTTTTTGTAAAAAAAAATAATTAAACATTTATTACCAATTTTGCATAATGAATACATTCTGTTCTAACATATACTAATAAGCTCGTATTTCTGATTTCAGAAGTTTAATTTTTTGACTGTACAAATACTTTATATATATATATATATATA
>NW_017305310.1:473644-479048 GCF_001594115.1 Trachymyrmex septentrionalis
TAATTACCCTGCAAGAAAATATAACGTTAATTATATTTTGAATCGATGTGATATTTAGATCGCCGCATCAAAAGTGGTATTGAGATCACAGTATTCATATCGATTCGACATGAATTCCATTCATGTCTCGCTGGATAATATTTACTTTTTATAAATAAATCTTTTTAGAAATATTTTCTCAGCACACATACTTTTTGCACTTATTATATACTCAAATCATACTAAATAAAAAAATTATGTAAAATAAACAAAATACATTATGGATATTTTATTATGGATTTTTTAACTCTAACTGTAACTTTGTGTAATAAATAGTTACTTCAAGTAGAATATATATAATTAGACGTCCGATTTCTTCTAAACTTTTACTTTTTTTAAAAACATTTGGGCACATTCGACTAGTTTTTGAGTTCTAGGTTAACAAGTTACTTCCGTCATTCACTGTGTAAAATCATAAATCAGTTATCTGGTATTGATCATTTTTTAAGTTATTTCAATATATATATTTTTTTGTTATTAAATCTTATTCTAAATCATAGATTTATATTTACATCAAAATGGAAAAACGACTATTTTGAGAGTTTTAGCTTTTCTGTTTATGTCTCAGAAACTTTTCAAGATATTAATAAATGTTTTGTACAAAAATTTGATAATAAAATTATCTGATAAGTGCATTAAATTTATTTATCCTCACGTTAATAATATTTATAAAGTGTAATTATTGCATCCGATTTTAATCTGTAAAATTTTTCCAAAGTCACATGAGTTTAATTGTTTCAGAGACACGACTCTTTAAAGAATTTGGCAAAATTTGATCTGATCAGAATGAAGCGTTGATTTAAAATTATATATTTTGAGGAGAGATACATGAATAATGCGATTTTGAGGCTAAATATTGATTACATTCACTCACGCACGCCCATGTCTACCCCCCCCTCCCACACACACACACACAAACCCATACAATTATTTCACGTTAAAAAATTTTTTTATTAAACAAATTAGATAACTTACATTTAGGATTGTTAAATTAGTTCGGAATTTGATCAACAAGAGTTAGGAATTGTCATAAAGAATGATTTCATTTATGCTAGGAGTTTTTATATTAAATATATATAAATAAATTGCCTGTGTGCGTCTCCGCTGTTATTAGTACGCAAAAGATATATACAATATAGATTTATAAGCAGATAAGATATAATAAAAAAAGATATATACGAATGTAGCATTATACAGCATACGTTTATATACGCGCGACAGTGCAAAGCATACAACGTTATAGTATCAGTCACGTTATTGATACCAGATAAAAATTGTGTTATGTAAAGAGAAGCAAAAAGGGATTTTTAGTCAATTTTTTTCTAATAATATGTTATTAAACTTGTATAAATAAGTCCGTCAAATCTCGTAGTAAAATAAATTTAAACTATTCAAATCCCAATATTTATGTACATGTTCCATTAAAGAATAATATGTATATACCTTTGTAATTGACTTTTAATAAACAATTTTCACAAACGCTTTTTTACATCCATTCTGTACCATCTCTGATTAATCGCGAATATTCCGTACATAGCGGTCACAATGATAGAGCGAGAAGTAAATGACAATCTAATCCCAGTTCGTCGTGGATTTTACACAAAATTAATAAAAAGTAATGAAGCATTATGCAATGAGTATAATCATAAAGATATCATTGTACATTCTTTATGTTAAAAGCACAGATACTTTACATAAGCACTTGGTAGAGGCACGTCCAGACAAATTAACAGAAGAAGAAAAGAAAGAAGTTAAATTTTACTAATCTTGAGACTATTTCACTTTAAAAAGCGACTCAAAGGCAACATGCAAAATGTCTAAAGCAACAATCAGTTACATATAAGTAAATTATTTATAAGAACTTCAAAAACATTTACAAGTGAGTATATTCGCAAATTGTAAAAAAAATTGATAAACGTACGATGAATACGAAACTAATCGTAATAAAACTATTAATATTAACTAATGAAAATATAATATAACGGAAATTAGGGCTTTCATTTATGGAAAAATACATCAAACATGCGTGTCAGCAAATACTATATAAAGACGCACCCATTCGTATTAACTGTACATAACTCTATATTTTGTAGTTTTATTGAGTACAAAATTCATCCTCGAATTTAAACTTACTATCACCCCGCATAAAAGAATTAGTAATATTCGACCATTTTTATTTTTCTCAGGAATAATTCGATTGATTGAATATTTGAATTTACTTGATTTATTCTACATTGGCTTTTAAATATTCGTATAATAAGATTTCTAAAACGCATAATTTGTTCTGTGGAGTAGTGTATATCTCATTGAAAATAATATATTTACTGTATTTTTTATCACTTTCTAAATCATTTCTTACATAAATGTAGGATATTTGGTCCAAGTCCCGATAGTACATTAAATAATGAAAGCAATTGATATAACGATCCAAACAGAGATATAAGTCTAAAAAAAGCGGAATATCAAAAATCATTTAACTCATTAAACTTATGTAATCATCAATTACACGATTGTACAGAAAAAAACAGAAACACCTTAATGAGTAACTATAACTGCTTTGCATTAACTATAATATATATAAGTAAATCATTGCTGGGACTGTTGCGAGAACAGACGGTACCGAATACCCAGGAACCGTCTGTGTCATGGCGAACAAACACGTGGAGTCAGACGGTATTGAAATGAGTAGCAAACTAAAACAATTACGGAGATATGTACTGCTGAGCTTTATTCAAGCATTAATAACAACATTCGTTGAGCGATATACATAAACAGATACCGAGAAGTAACCTTAGCCTCAACGCAAAACAGAAAAGGTCGCGAATGGATATGTCGTATAAAGCGAAATCAACAGCTGATTGACACATAACAGTTGCGAATTTTGAAGATTACAGTGCCGGTAATAAGCGCGTGCAGACTAGAAGAACTGTTGGAATAATTGCAGAAAGTAAAGCGATAACGAGACACGTGTTTAACAACATAATTAATGTAAATCTGAATATGATACGGTACGAATAATTAACACACCGACCATCTACTTAGTTTAATCTAAACAATTAGAAACATTAAATTTTCTATACAAATATAATTTATCTATTACGAAAAATATTCAATTATTGCTTCATCTATCATCTTTATAATATGTTAACTAATCAGAGACATTATTTTTTCAGGGAAGAAGAAGACAATTTAATCCCAACTCGTCGATGGATACGTGAACATTACACAAAATTAAGAAAGAATGGAGTAACATGCAATCATTGTAATGATAAATACATTATAGAAGTTCGTCACTTATATATTTTACATAAGCACTTGGTAGAGGCACATCCAGACAAATTAACAGAAGAAGAGAAAAAAGAAGACAAATTCTTCTGGATCTGGGATTATTTTACCCTAAAAGGTGATTCAATTGCAACATGCAACCTATGTAACAAATCTGTTAGCTCCAAATATACAAATAATTTAAAAAATCACTTAAAGATAACGCACAAGTAAGTATATTCCAAATATATAAAAAATTAATAAATGTATTGAAAAATATATAATTAATTGTAATGAAACTATAAATATTAACTAAAACAAAAATGTAACAGAGATTAGGGTATGCATTATGGAAAAATGTATCAAATATGCGTGTCAGCAAATATGATATGAAGACTATTCGTAGTAATTGTACATAACTCTATAATTTGTAGTTTTATTGAGTACAAAATTGATGCCCGAATTTAAACTTACTATTACCACGTATAAAAGAATTAGTAATATTCGACTATTTATTTATATTTCCCAGGAATGATTTGATTGATCGAATATTTGAATTTACTTGATTAGTACATTCTACATTCGCTTTTAAATATTCATATAATAAGATTCCTAAAACTGATACTTGATAATGGAGTAGTGTACATAATTGAAAATAATACGTCTATTGCATTTTTTATCACTTCTTAAATAATTTTTTACATAAATGTAGGATATTTGGTCCAAGTCCTGATAGTGTAATAAACAACGAAAGCAATTCATATAATCATGCAAACTTGGATATAAGTGAAGCGGAACATCAAGAATCATTAAACTTATCTAATTATCAATTACACGAATCTACAGAAGAAACAGAAGCACTTAATGAGTAACTATAACTTCTTTGTATTAAATATAATACATATAAGTTAATCAGAAACATTAAATTTTCTGCACAAATATAGTCTACCTATTACAAAAAAAATTCATTTATTGATTCATTGATCATCTTTATAATATGTATAGTCATTTAGAGAAGTTATTTTTTCAGGAAAGAATCAGACAATTTAATCCCAGTTCGTCGCTGGATACGTGGACATTACACAAAATTGAGAAATACTGAAGTAACATGCAATCATTGTAATGGTGAATACTCTACATATAATCACTTACATATTTTACATAAGCACTTGGTAAAGGAACATCCAGATAAATTAACAGAAGAAGAGAAAAAAGAAGACAAATTCTTATGGAGTTGGGACTATTTCACCATAAAAGACGATTCATACGCAACATGCAAAATATGTCCAACAACAATAAGTTACACAAGAACAGATTATTTAACACAACATTTAAAAAACGTTCACAAGTAAGTATATTCCGCAAATAGGAAAACAATTGAAAAACGTACGAGGAATATAAAACTGATTGTAATAAAACTATTAATATTAATTTAAAAAAATGTAACGGAGACTAAGATAGCCATTATGGAAAAATGTATCAAACATGCGTGTCAGCAAATACGATATAAAGACGCACCTATTCGTACTAATTGTACATAACTTTATATCTTGTAGTTTTATTGAGTGCAAAATTCATCCTCAAATTTAAACTTACTATCTCACCACGCATAAAAGAATTAGTAATATTTGACCATATTTATTTTTCTCAGGAATGATTTGATTGATCGAATATTTGAATTTACTTGATTACTACATTCTACATTCGCTTTCAAATATTCGTATAATAAGATTCCTAAAACTGATATTTGATAATGGAGTAGTGTACATAATAGAAAATAATATCTTTACTGATTTTTTATCATTTTTTAAATCATTTTTTACATAAATGTAGGATATTTGGTCCAAGTCCCGATATTGCAATAAACAACGAAAACATATGACCATGCAAACTGCAATATAAGTGAAGCGGAACATCAAGAACAAATAAACGTATCTAATCATCAATTATACGAATCTACAGAAGAAACAGAAGCACTTAATGAGTAACTATAACTTCTTTGTATTAAATATAATACATATAAGTTAATCAAAAACATTAAATTTTCTGCACACACACACACACACACACACACACACACACACACACACACACACACACA
>NW_017305310.1:479148-484719 GCF_001594115.1 Trachymyrmex septentrionalis
ACACACACACACACACACAAATGTAATCTTTCTATTACGGAAAAAATTCATTTATTGTTTCATCAATCATCTATATAATATGTATAGTCAATCAGGGAAGTTATTTTTTCAGGAAAGCTGCAGACAATCAAACTCCAGTTCGTCGCTGAATACGTTGCTGGACATTAGAAAAATTAACAAAAAGTAATGAAATAACATGCAATCATTGTAATGTTAAATACATTATACATGCTAGGCGCTTAGATATTTTACATAAACACTTGGTAGAGGCATAAATTAATAGAAAAGGAGAAAAAAAAAGGTAAATTCCATTGGGTTTAGAACTTTCTTACTATAAAACACGACAGAGAGACAATATGTAAAGAATGTAAAGCAACAGTTAGGTGCACATGTGCAATTGATTTAAAAAGACGCTTAAAACGAATTCACATGTAAGTATACCAAAGATTGTATACCAACCACTCCCTGTATACCAAAGGTTATTAATGTTACCCGCGTGCCCCTGTGTATCATTTTTTTACCTTTTTTGTTAACACAGTTAAATACTGTTGTTAATCTTGTGTTAAAAAAGCACAAAGTGGTACACAAGAGTACTCGAGTAGTGTTTCGAAACGTAGCCAATAAGAAAAATTGCACCGTTTGTTGTAAGATTGACTAATAATTGTAATTTAGTGTATTTTTTTAATTATGAGTCTCTTACTGAAAGATTGGAAAAATCTAAGTATTCTATTAGTATATTTACAGTAAGAGAGAGAGAGAGTATTCTAATCTATTTAAGTATTATAATTTTGATGTATTATTGTAGTCTGCTGCAGTTTACTGTACTTAAATAAATTTAGAAATACACTGGGCAACAAAATTACAAAATTCAAAGTTGAAGCAAAAATGATCTTTTTGTTCCAACGTTGAATAATTCGAAGAAAAAAAATCGTACAGAGCTTCGTAATAAAGCAAATTAAAGGCAAAAACTTGCTCTTTCGAACAATGTAGGACGCATTTGTGTACAATTTTTAGTTCACCCCGTGGAGCTTCGCAAATTTTATAAAAAATTTTGAAGTCTAATATATCTTGATTTCTGTTTGTAACTTCATGAAATTTCCATGAGACCGTTTCTTTAAGTAGCCATCCGAAAAGTAAATGTTTCTACCTGTAAAATGATTTTTTAAACATCCCGATACGACAATTTTTGACAAAGTTATTGTCTCTTGAAGTTTGCCTATTTTTGCAGAGTAAACAGGTGTTGCGTTAATTTTGTTGCTCAGTATATATATATATATAAAATGTTTGAGAATATATAGAGAGAATGAATATAGAGAGACTTTAGAAATTATTTTTCAAAAAAACATAACCAATGGAGACAAATGTTTGTAACAGTTTTAGTTAGATCTTAAGGAGATCCTAAAATCGTCTGTATTACCAATTAAATACAATAATTTTTTATAATAATTATTTCTTCGTATATAAATTTAAAAATAAATTTCCAAAATTAAATTATACGCGTGAGATGAAGTTTATGTTGAGAAAAAGCGAAAAAAAATTGTTGAAATTGAGGTCTTTACTATTTCTTAATTCAATATGGCGTTAAAGCTGTCAATATCATAACAACAGTTCTTAGAAATAGACTTAGACGTATTATTGCGGCGTATTTATTATACTAAAACTGACACAAACGTGCGACTGCGTGTATTACGAGTGAGATATTGGTGTGGTAGTATATGAAGATAAATCGATATGTTGTAAAATAGTGAGCTTGTCTGAATTCGTACTTCACTTTAAAATATCTTGCACAAGGAAAGATTCTGTACCAATTTTACGACGCGAAATAGGCCGGTATTCAGTCGACTCTTGCATTTAAGACTGTTATAAGTACAGTCTTAAGATGTTATAAATTAATCTGAAGACTGAATTCATCTCAAGACATTATTTAAGACGGTTTTAAAATAAAAATAAATTATATGTATCGTCCTATGTTTTTTAGCGTTTTACAGTAGCTTTCTCTTTATGACAAAAAATAGACGGAGAGGGCAGAGTTTTAGAAAAAGACACTTTCCAACTGCACACATTATATTATCCTATCCACCATGCTCGAAAAGCAAATTCTATTGAACTATCGCAGTAATATCACGAGTTGAATTGGTAATCAACTTAATTCGTAATATCATGGCGACAGATTAGTACAGTTTGCGTTTCAAGACCGAAAAATCACTTCGGCGCAGCTTAAAGGACTACATACGTAGTATATAAATTCACACACAATTACATATAGCACTTAAGATTAAGTTAAAATCGTAAAAGGTATTTATCTTTATTGCTTGTGTTTTCACAACTACGATTGAATGAGACTCAATATTTGTATTGTATATTTGTTGTGTATAGTTGATATTGTATATTTTTAGTTGCATATCTTCATTTTTTGTAGAATCTTTTTTGCCAAAAAAATTTTTATATTGATATTTAAATTCAACATTTTATAAAAGTAATAATAGTATATAGCTATAATAAAGTATAGCTGTCGTACAATTGTCGTGTAATATAATTATATTAACGTTAAATGTCAAATTTTATCAAGTTATTGTTATTACGTGTATCTCAATAGATTCACACCAAACGCTTCAGTTTTGTTGGACCATTTTGCAAAGAATCTTTCCGATTCTGATTCAGCAGAATATATAAAATTATTTAATTCAGATGACATTTATTATTTTATGAAATTTTTAACCTCTTTTTAGACAAGGTTAATTTACATATTATGTAGAAGACAGGTACATTTATTGATGAATTGACTATTTCGAAACTGAGTGAACATTTGCGTTTAAAGTTTTTTTATTTCTGCAAACCACATATTTTATGTGACTCGTATAATATTATATAAGATATTACTTTGAGCGTTTTTCTTGAACATTGTAGCATCGGCGAATTTTATATAAAAATTTCATTAATGTTACATTAAAGTATCAATTTTTAATATTTAAATTTATCTTGATTTATTTCTGTGTGATTTTTTATTTTCAACATATTACAATTTTAATATAGATTTTTTTCTATATAATAAACGAAAGAGGTATGTATTTTATTTCGTTTTATTCTGTATCGAGTAGAAATAATTTCATTTGTACTTAGTAATTTATTTATCATACATATACAGTAAGTGTAAAAAGTGTTTGGTAATGGAATTTTTTATAAAAAAGTCTTATTTGTAAAAAAAAATAATCAAACATTTATTAGCAATTTTGCATAATGAATACATTCTATTCTAACATAAACAAATAAGCTCCGTATTTCTGATTTCAGAAGTTTAATTCTTCGACTACAAATATTTTTTGAGCATCCAAACTATACAATTTTTAATTTTGACTTATCTTTTAAATGATATATTTTAAATATAATTAATACGTCTTTTTGATATATTTATTTTTCAGAAATATATCGTCTATTTTATTCTGTATGAATAAGTTGTTAATTATCCAGCAAGAAAATAAACGTCATTTATATTTCGAGTCGTATTGAGATCACCGTATTGATTTCGATTCGACATGAATTCGATTCATTTCTCGCTGGATAATATTTACTTTTTAAAAATAAAGCTTTTTAGAAGTATTTTCTCAGCACGAATACTTTTTGCACTCATTACATACTCGAATCATACTAAATCAAAAAGTAATGTCAAATAGACAAAATACATTATAATTATTTTTAAATTAATATCTCTTGGAAGAAAAAATTGGAACCAAATGGACTTTAATGCTGAAAACTCTCAAAATAGTCGTTTTTCCATTTTAATGTAAATGTAACTCTATAATTTAAGAAAAGGTTCAATCGAAGAAAAATAAATACATTTAAATAGCTTTGTTCGTATTGATTAGCATGAATTAAATAAATATTAATTTAGTTAGCAATAGCAATAAAATGTAATTTCTTCGCTTGTGCGGTAAAGTCAGCCGCGTTCCACAATTTGTTAGCAAGGATCTTGTTTTCATCGTTTACGTCAAATTGAGCGATCCACACTCTCCTTGTGAGTCTACTGAGCTGATCTTGATCTTCCTTCTGAGACGGGGAGGCCTGTCGTATCACCGTCCTCTGAGAGTCGCGTCTCTCACGATCGACAATGAATTCTGCAATGCGCCAATCAACGAGTCTACTATGTCCTCGCCAGTGGCGTACCTGGTTGATCACTGCCAGACTGTGCGACATCTAGCAAAGTCGCTACCTCATGAGACTGCACTTGGCTCGTGGTGGTCTCCATAAGTTCAATAAGCAAATTGAACATTTGCTTGCGTGGTAAAAGTCTAGGATGCCTGAGATCTTTTAAATCGGTAGTGCTGTCTCTCTGCTTAGCGTGTTCTTGAATCAATTGCAGTCCTTGTACGATCATGCCCTCCTTATATGATGTCAAAGTCTTCCTTATAAAGGGAAAAACGTAAGAATGCAAGCGCCGTGAACAATTCCTTCTTCTTGATCGTTACTATATGTATAAGATTTAACGTTCTTTTAACCGCCACATCTAAATTTTCTTCTTCCCAAGATTGGTCCAAGTCCCACTGCGGTTGCAACTGTCGCAGCGTAACGTGAGCAATACCAGGTGGTAAGATCACCTAGAATCGCACTATTATCTATCGTCACTTTGGCGAAGAGAAATATAAAGCTCCGACATCTCGGGTGCTGTCAGTGGAGAACCTAGATTCTTCAAAATGGTTAGTAGAAGATTTTTTAAGCACAAAGACAACTCTTGCTGATTGTCGCGTATCGAGCATGCTACTAGGGACATAGTGTTATCTATTTTAGCTTTTAATTCGGTTAATCTCTTGCGAATACCATTCTCCTTCGCAATCTGTGCCTTTATAATTTCTTCTTGTCTTTAGGCGTCAACTTTGGTTCCTTTATCTTGTCTTCTCTCTTTCATTTCTCTTATAACTCGCGCCATAAGTTAAAGCTCCTCTTGCTGATCCTTAAACGAGTAAACTTTACTTTCTCTTTTCATATTCATAGAACCAAGGATATCGTTCTCATCATTAACGGGCAATACGCTCTTATCGTAGAGCTCTCCCTCGGGAGTAAGATACGTGAAATATTCGTCCTTGGTAACTCGTAAAATCTCTGGATCGTCAAGTTTGCTCGTAACGTTCGACACTAAAGCGGGTAGAAAAGCGTCCGGTGCAAGTGATACAATTTTTATAAGCGCATTTTCGTAGTTCGGCACCGGTTTATAATTCTGGATTAACATCTTCCTCACTTCGTTGCTGTAGATACGTAAGAAATCCTTTGGTACAAGATTGTAATTCTTGGCAATTTTAAACCATAAATTTGGTACGGTTTTGAGCAGCGCCGGGTGATGAGATGGAAGCAGAGCGCATCTCTGGTCATTTGATAGGCATGTGCTTCGAACAAGAAGGAACCTGAGCAAACAATCTATCAGCGAGACACCTGCCAGTAATCTCTCCCATTGAGGTGTCTTCTTTATTTTCTTTATTATTGTCTTCTTTTTTTTCCGATTCTGACCTGATTTTAACGTTTTCCAAAAATTTATTAAACTCTGTTAACGATGCCTGCGCTGGCGCGTACGTGCTCAAACCG
>NW_017305310.1:484819-485278 GCF_001594115.1 Trachymyrmex septentrionalis
CCGATTCTGACCTGATTTTAACGTTTTCCAAAAATTTGTTAAACTCTGTTAACGATGCCTGCGCTGGCGCGTACGTGCTCAAACCGGTCATAATTTTCTTGACTAACGGAGAACACCGTTGTCTCATCGCAGAATTTTGGGCAGTGGCGCAAGAGACGATCGCTCGATAAATCCCAGTTAGAGCTTTCTCGTTCAATTTATCGGAGAATTCAGTGATAAGACGCTCACAGAGTAACATAAGATGGTACAAAATATCGCTGCACGTCGGCAGAAATTTTTCGGAAAAGAATATTTGCTCGTCTATCGTATTCCACAGTACGCTCTGTTTGTCATTCTCCACTTGGTCAGCTAATACACTACGAATTTGAGTAGCAAATACGAAGCGACCAAACCTTCGGTTACCGTCGCTGGTTGCGCGCATTGCTGAGTACCTCTTGTTATTGCCTGCGCAAGAATCGA
>NW_017305310.1:485378-495357 GCF_001594115.1 Trachymyrmex septentrionalis
CACGATCGCTCGATAAATCCTAGTTAGAGCTTTCTCTTTTAATTTATCGGGGAATTCAGTGATAACCTTCGGTTACCGTCGCTGATTGCGCGCATTGCTGAGTACCTCTTGTTATTGCCTGCGCAAGAATCGATGCTATCACGCCCGAGTACGAAGAAGCGGGAATCGAGAAGAATAACTTGATATAGGCAGTACGCACTGCAGAAGTGGACGTTTTCGCCGCCATGCCCTTTTTAAAAGCGTCAACAACAATTTTTGGTACATTAGACGAGAATTTCTTTGACCACAGTGCCATCATTTCGAGAGCGTGTATCAGTGTCTTCTCGTGAACTTCGGTCTCGAGACTTTAACAAAATGCTCACAAGTCGTTTCGGCTAATTTCTATACGCTGCTATTCGAAGCCACATTGTAACTGAGATTGCCAGCACCTTGCAGAACAGATATCTTATGTGTCGCGACCGCGAGTTTACCTTCCGATCCGTGAAATACTGCAAATATGGACGATAACAATATTTCCACAGCCGTATCGGAACACTGTATAGCAAGTTTGCGGCACGCTTCAACTGCTTCATCTCGGATCAAATCCTTCTTAGAATGTAGATTGGCAAATAATCCTTTATTTATTTCTTGACTATATTGACTCAGGTCAAGACTCAATCCATTTAAAGTGCGCGCAACTGATTCGACTATGATCTCTGGATTTCGCAACATAGCTTTTTGTAAAGCAGGAAGTAATTGAGTTTTGAATTCCTTGTGAGTTAATCTCCGAAGAAATGGCACAGCTGCATCGACTACGTACAAATCTGGTTTCTTCTTACAACTAATCGTCACTTTTATAAAAACATCTATTTATCTTTAAATGCTCCACCAAATCACTTTTTTTTGTAGCAACTAAATATTTTATAAGTAAATTAGCTAAAATAATTACACCATTACCAAGCTCCAATTTTATTAAATGTGCAACATAAGGTTCTATATCTATAATGGCTTTCCATTCGCGTGCGAGTAACGTATACACCTTGTTAGCAAGTTTTTTATCTGCAGACGCTAAAGTTGCAGCAGATAAATTTGCTTGTGCCTCAATGAGCTTTGCTAAAGATTCATCCATTTGAATTAAATGTTCGTGATATCCATGAAAAATAAGTAAAGTTGATCACTTTAATACAATATACGCAGTTAGAGCAATGTTCAAGGTTGCAACCACATTCTTATGCCAGGTAGCTTGCTCCGAAATTACAGTTGTCATATGTTTGATAGTAGCATCTGGTTGTTGTTTAATTAATTCTACAATTAGGTTTTTCACGTAGGACTGAGAAGCACTATCTTTATATCTATGTAGAATAAATAATACCACCTTACAGATTCCATTAACAATTTTGTCATTAACGCCGGGATTTGACAACGCTGGCAACAAAATCTCACGTCACTCCTTTTTACTGGCAGTCTGAACTCGATTTGGTAGATCCTTCAAAGCTTTTGCTAGCTCGACATCCGCCATATTTTACGAAGATATAAATGTAATTTTCGAAGATATAAATAAAAAAAAGAAATAAAGTTTGCTAGAATTACTGACAATGAGAAACGTAACTCTAACTGTAACTTCGTTACTAGTAAATTTACTTCGTAAATAGTTACTTCAAGTAGGATAACCAGACGTCCGATTTTTTCTGAATTTTTACTCTTTTTTTAAAACATTTGAGCACTAATTTTCGAGTTCTAGGTTAACGAGTTACTTTCGTCATTCACTGTGTAAAATCATAAATCAGTTATTTGTTATGGATAAGTTATTTCAATGTATTTATTTTTCTGTTATTAAATCTTTTTTTAAATCATAGAGTTATATTTACATCAAAATAGAAAAACGACTATTTTGAGAGTTTTAGTTTTTTTGTTTGTCTCAGAAACTTTTCAAGATGTTAAAAAATGTTTTGTACAAAAATTTTATAATAAAATTATCTGATAAATGCATTAAATTTATTTATTCTCACATCAATAATATTTATAAAGAATAATTATTCTCTTTGTCCGATTTTAATCTTTAAAATTTTCCCAAGGTCACGTGGGTTTGGTTGTTTCAGAGACACGACTCTTTGAAGAATTTGGCAAAGTTTGATTTAATAAGAATGAAGCGTTGATTTAAAATTATATATTTTGAGGGGTACATGAATAATGCGATTTTGAGGCCAAATATTGATTACCTCTCACGCACACCCACGCACACGTCCACTACACACACACACACACACACACACACACACACACACACACACACACCCAATAATTTTTTTACGTTAAACAATTTTTTTATTAAACAAATTAAATAACTTTCTTATTTGATTTTTAAATTAGTTAGAAATTTGATCAACAAGAATTAATAATTATCATAAGAAACGATTTTATTTATCCTAGAAGTTTTGATATTAAGTGCAGTTAAAAATAAGTAAATACTATTTTTTTGTAATATAGGACTGTTCCTATGAAGTTTAATATTGTTAAAAGTATGTAATTTAGGAGTATACTATTTAAGCCTAGCAACTTAACGAGTGATATTATTTTAACCTTGCCGAATAAATAATAAAGACAAAATTTCAAATATTTCGACTTTTTACTATTAGAAGTAGCATCACAAATTATATATAAATAAATTGCCTGTGTGCGTCTCCGCGGTTATTACTATTAGTACGCAAATGATATATACAATATCCATTTATAAGCCGATAAGATATAATAAAAAAAGGTATATACGAATGTAGCATTATACGGCATATGTTTATGACAGTACAGCTTACAAAGCATACTTCGTTATACTATCAGTTACGTTATTAATCTGCCAGATAAAAATTGTGCTATGTAAAGAGAAGCAAAAGGGGATTTTTAATCAATATTTTTTTTAATAATATGTGATTAACATTGTATAAATAAGTTAAATCTCGTGGTAAAATAGATTCGAACTGACCAAATACCAATATTTATGTATGTGTTCCATTAAAGAATTATATGTATATACTTTTGTAATTGACCTTTAATAAACAGTTTCCACAAACGCTTTTTTACATCGCTTTTGTACCATCTCTAGTCACGAATATTTCGTACATATCCGTTATAATGACAGAACGAGAACTAGAAGAGGATTTAATTCCAGTTTGTCGCTGGATACGTGGATATTACACAAAATTAACAAAAATTAATGAAGCATTATGCAATCAGTATAATCATAAATATATATTATTGTGCATTATTTATGTTAAACGCACAAATACTTTACATAAGTACTTGGTAGAGGCACATTCAGATAAACAGAAGAAGAGAAGAAAAACGTGAAAGTCAGGTGGGTTTGGGACTATTTTACCTTAAAAGGCGATTCAAAGGCAACATGCAAAATATGTAAAGTAACAATCAGTTACATAAAAGTAAATTATTTAAAAGAACACTTAAAAAACATATACAAGTAAGTATTGTATTATATATTCCGCAAATAGTAAAAAAAATTGATACACGTACGAAGAATATAAAACTTGTTGTAATAAAATTATTAATATTAACTAAAGAAAATGTAACGGAGACTAAGGTAACCATTATGGTAAAATGTCATCAAACATGCGTGTCAACAAATACGATATAAAGACGCACTTATTCGTACTAATTGTATATAACTTTGTAGTTTTATTGAGTACAAAATTCATCCCTGAATTTACACTTACTATCACCACGTATAAAAGAACTAGTAATATTCGAACATTTTCATTTTTCCTAGGAATGATTCGATTGATAGAATATTTGAATTTACTTGATTACTACATTTCACGAAAGAGCGAATCTTTATCTTTAATTTACTTTTTTACGAAGCTTATGATTTTTTTTCATCGAGTTATTCAACGTTGCAAAAATGGCCCTTTTGCTTCATTTCGAATAATGTAAATCGCATTTATATACAATTTTTAGTTTACTCCGTGGAACTCCGCAAATTTCTTAAAAAATTTTGAGATTTGATATATCTTCATTTATGTTTGTGTAATTACATAAAAAATCCACGAGACCGTTTTTTTAAGCGGCAATACGAGAAGTAGAGGTTTCTACCTATAAAATGCTTTTTCAAATATCCCGATACAATTTTTGAGGAAGTTATTGTATCATGAAGTTTGCCTATTTTTGCAGAGTGAAACAGGTGTTGCGTTAATTTTGTTGCCCAGTGTATTTTGTAAATTATGAAATTCTTTTTCCTTTCTCTCTCTCTCTCTCTCTCTCTCTCTTTCTCTCTCAAAATGGAATATCTAACATTTTAGAACTTATGAACAACTATTATACTCGTCATTATTATTTAAAAGTACGTTCCACTCGCCACGTTCATGGAACGATTTCATCCTTGTTGCTTGTCAAATGTTAAACGAGGACAAATAATACTTGCGAGCGTTGGGAGCACCAAATGGAATGCACCTTAAGATGCAGGTGCGTCGTATCAAAAGACAATTTCACCAAGCACGTTAATTTAACTATGCGAAGTGAGATGCGTGTACGTATCTTGATGTGTGGGACACGCACTTGCTGTAGGGTACATGCCATTGAATTAAGCACCGACGCGAAGCGTAATTCGCTTAGTTTCCCTTTCGGAGCGACCCGTCGGTTTCGGCTACGTCGAAAACCGCGTTATTATCTTGCCTCACAAAGGGCACGGTCGTAACTTCACTGAGTAACCATATCCTCGCGTGCGCGTATTACATTCGCATCGCACACACGGATGAAGGGCTTTTAGCAACAAAGAGCAATCTGTGATCGTTATTGACTGCCTACGTGAATGTGCGCTTCGTTTGAAATTTCCCCTCCTGTCGGCGTCGACGAACTACAAATACGTACCGCGTTACAGGCGGTACGTATTTCATTGTTTTCGAAATACGAACTGTTCAATTGATAACATCGAAAAAAAATCACTCTGCAATCAAATATATCCTGTTGTCTGTACCGTTAGTTTAATCTACATGACGCAACGATAATAGACTTCTCTCAAGAGAATATTCTTTGTGATTTCGTATATCAATGTTTTTTTTTTTAAATTAAACACAATTGTTTTTTTTTTCTTTGATATCTGCTATTTTTTACTGTCTTTCTGTAAAGTTGGTGCCACGCTACCACGTGCCATCTAATTCCACTTGCAAATGACCGTCGCCAACAAAGTTTGTTCGTGGTTTCGTGCGTACTTCCCGCGATCCCGATATCGATCTTGTAACCCACGGCTAAACCTTAGGGAACCTTGGGAAACCACCGTCGGAATAACATCTTTGTACCTCCTCGAGAACGTCACTCGATATCACAAACAATGACTTTCTAACTCGTCCAGGATGGTGCGGGATGCGCGCACGGTCCCTACATAGTTGCCAATACCTCCGGACACCTCTAGGGCAAAGTTAGCTGCACGACCCTCCGTCCTCCATAGATGGACAATGGGCCCTCTTCCCCTTGGTCATTATGAAGTGAGCTCGCCTCCAACGACGGCTAAATCTAATCCGACACTCGTACTGGAGAACCGTCCATCACGAAGGGTTAGATCGAGTTAGATCGATTGCCAAGAGATTAAAGGAGATGTGACGTTATCTAAATTAGATTGCAAAATTGAGAGTTCTTAGAGATGCTAGAATTTAGATTCTTTCATGTTTTAGTTTGTATATTTAAAAACAAAATTAAAATAATAGGGTTCTCAAAATTTTAAATAATAATAAAATATTGATATGAGAGCATTAATGCAGTGTGGTAATTGGTGCACGATTCATATAATATTATATATTATCAATAAATCTACAATGTGTATACAAACTTCTTGAACGTTTTGGTTTCCTTTAAACCATCGGTAAATTATCAGCAATGTTGTGGATAATTTACCATCGATGTCTTTACAACATTTATGGTCCGTAAATGTTGGAAATAGATTCTATATTAGGATGAGCATTTCTCTATTTTCTGATTGAGAATTGCTAAAATTGTCTTTTCGCTGTTTAGTCACGTAACTAACCTCCGCCACACAATCAATTATTCCAAGCGTAACACATCATATTACAAGAAATAAAATTACAAATAGTAAAATTTGGTTTTACGTTGAATAAGATTGTTACAGGTATTATCCAGATGTAAGTCAGACAAGCATTATACATTTAACATTGGACTACGGAATAATGGAATATTTGGATTCAAAATTTTTGAATAATTGTGTAATTTATCTATACGATTGATGCGCAATGGGATTCTAAATATAGACAAAAAACTTTGAACCTTCTTCTATTAATTGTCGCGAAACAGAAGTTCACTCGTATTCTGTACTTTAAACGGAATATTTTAAAATTTAGATTTAATTTTTCTAGCTGAAATTAATAAAGAGAGTTATTTGATCACAATCGAGGACCGTGAATAATACATTTTTATTTTATAAATTGTTACAAATGATAAAAGTAGGAATTTTTTAAACGTTGTTCATGTTGATGTGTCGTTTTACTTAACCTGTTCACCAATGTGCTCTTCGTTTCCTGTTTCTTGCTTTCTGCCTCTTGCTTCTTCCTCCTTTGCACAACCATTTTATCGACAATTGTATTTCTTGCTACGTGTTTCCTGTTCTTTTGAAGTTTGTTAACTTTTATCTCGGGCGACATAAAGCAAAAAATCGGATAAGAAGTAAAAAGGCAAGATATATAAAATAGCAAAAGAAACAGAAAACAAAAAGCTCATTATAGAATAATCATTAGGCCAACGTTGTTCGATAGAGAGAGTTTAATTAAGACAATTTTCTTGCTCTGTTCAGGGGATCGTCTGGTCTGGGTCAGGTTTACCTGATCGAGGCGAACGAGCCTTAAGATACCTAGATTAATTCACGGTGAAGGCAGCGGAAAGCTAAGACGAGGTAAGATTTCAGTCGATCGTGCGTGGTAATGCAAACAGGTGCATGCAGGAAATATACTTGGTGCTTCGATAAGACCCAATAACGACGCGCATCATAATCCTGATTGGCAGAGTGCTTGTAACGCGACACCATTACCACTACCAGGTCCCATGAGCACCTTGAATGACTTTTCTCTTTTCTTTGACCGCGAGACGCTTTTGCGATACGTTCTCCTTTTTGCGGTTTCGTTCTGCGGATACGGCCCTTCGATCCCCGAACAGAGAGAGCCAAATTTCATTACATTTGCTCCGCCGACGCGATAGTATCGAATTAACGCTACGGCGCTCGTCTATTTGCCGGCGGCAAACCGATTCACAGCAATTAGAGTGATTCGCCTATGGAGATGGGAAAGACGATCCTCATCGAGCTTCCACGATTCTGCATGCGTATTGTCCGACCGATTGGTATAGGTGTAATGACACAAACGTTAATTAACGTTGGACCCACAGGTGATCGGGATATTCAAGTAGCATTGCGAGGGAGGAAGAGGAAAGATAGTTAATGGTAAACTGGAGAAAAGGATGGAAATAGCATCATGCGAAAATTACATGTAACGACTGCGAGAGTGCGAAATGAGAAAATTTGACGGGGCGTGTTTTGCGGCACACACAGCATTAAGTAATTAACGTCGTTGCCGTAAATAACGCGCCTATCATTTGCACGTATACCCGCGCAACAAACGAGACGCGGTCGCAGTCATAAATAACAAATTCAACATATTACAATACGTATGACGTGCGGACTAGCATAAATTTATATTTGATTCGTTCGCTCTCATATGCACCTGCGTTCGCAATCTATTGCATCAGTCGGCGGGAATGTACTTTTGGGCTCCAGTGTACCGCCCTCGGCCTTGGTAGCCGCATTAATTACAACCCACTACTTCGCATTGAGATTAATGACATCGGTTTTGTATTTTATACGGGGATGGGTTTATTGGCGATGTGCGGCGCCCCGTTAGCACGGGGCGCGTAAATGCGGCCGGTGCTAATTGGTACAGACGATCTCGCAACGCGAGACGGCAACGAGCCGTACGCGCGCCCGTTTATTTCCTCTCCTTGCAGACAAAAGAACCGTCGGAAGTTCACCGAGTACCGCTAAAATATTGAATGGTTGCCAAGATAACTGGCCCGCGTCTCACTAACCGCGATTTCTCACTTCGTTTGCCGCTCTATTGAAATCATCGATTATGCATCGAGCACGCCCCAGAAACGCGGCAGATTGCCGATACAACTTTTATTGAACGAGTTTCGTTCGCGTTTGAGGAACGACTTATCGTATCCCAAATCAATCGCAAAGAGTTTATAAGGAGTCGTGCGCGACTTGAAAAATAAACGATATCAAACATTACAAATTCTACGGCTCAGATGCGCGAGTCGAGATACGAAACTGGAAGTGTGTGAACGAGTTTTTAATTTGTTTCCCATTTACCCCGCGTTCCAATCTGATCTACCGCGGTTGGTCTACAAATTAATTCTATCGGACACGAAGTCGTCATTTACGTTCGGCATCTAATTGAGTTACGCGGCACGTTAAATTGCAAATAAAATGTGTGCGGAGGGGGGAAAGGATCAATCTATTTCGATATAGGAAGATTATTGTGTCCCCTCCTTTCCCCCGTAATATTCGTGGTCGGATTAACGATGCGAGGCATAAGTTTTCATTTGCGGGTCAGCAAATGAAAACTTATGCCTCGCATCGTTAATCCAACGTTAACGAAGTCCCCGGCGATAAATTTCACCAGAGCTTTTCCTCGAGTAATCCCCTCGCCGGGGTTGAGCTCAGGGAAAACTTCACAAGAGCGCCTGGGCTCTTCACGTGAATTAAGACGAATCTGCCTTCACCGATCACCTCCATCGCGTTCTCCGATACGTGAACGTCCGGTGAGAACGATTTCGAGATTAAAGCCGCAAGTCGGATTCGGCTTATCCGCGGTAGCAAGAAAGAAGCTTTACGGCAAATCATCCAATATTGCTCACAATCTCTGGCAAATATGTCTGGACACTCCATAATACGTTTATTTGTCAGAATAACAGTCTAACGATTATTTTTTTCCCGGCTTAGTTAAGGACAACCATAAAATTCTATCTATGTCTGCAACCCAAATTTAATCACGAATTAATTGTACAGAATCCCGGACTTATATATGGTTTCCTCGGTAGTCAATTCAATTAAAAATTTTAATCTGCTGTTAATTAATACTATTGTTTCTTTTTTTTTTTACAAATACGAGTCGAAATGAAAAGCATGCATTTCCATCTCTCGTAATATTTTTTCATCAAACTCAGAGCAAGCATTTTATGCGAATCACACACACACACACACACACACACACGTACACATCCCAACGCACACGGTCGTGTTTCGCGTAATACATGCTCTTCAACGTCTCATAGCTTCTCTGCCAATTATACGCTCTGCTCTTGACTCTATGGCGTGCCTCGTAATAAACGGCTGACCATGTTACATTATAGGAGTCGGGCGTCCGGCATTCCGTGATATTGTGCAAGGGCAGCGGCGACAGGGCGAGCTACGAGCTCGTAGCTCGCCCTGTCGTCGAGGGGAAAAGGGATGACCCTGGATGTGGTCGACATTAATGGCTACGCTCATCCCCATGGCATAAACGCGACCGTCACGTATCGTCACAATGCCGGCTCGTTGTACACTGCAGAGTACACTGCCATGCGCGCATGTTGCATCCAGTTTATTATGTATGCGAGGCATCATCGGCACCGCTACTTATGATATTACGGCGATTTACGTACTACGTGTAACTGGGCGCAACGACGTTTCTATTGTTCCAATCAACTTCTAACGACAGTAGGTCTGTACAATTGGCCGCGCGTGCTGTTTCCGCCACCATTATAATCGAGACATAACTCACATACTGAAAGAAAACTTTAATAACTTTGATACCAAATGTATTAGTATAATATTTAGAAAGTATTATACTGATATGTTAAACAAAATATTAAACATAATAAGTAAGAGTATTAAAACCTATAATGGTCGAAGCTGGGGCTTTAATGTTTAAATAATTTAATGTGAATTTTATATATA
>NW_017305310.1:495457-505139 GCF_001594115.1 Trachymyrmex septentrionalis
TAATCGTTTGATAACAATTAGAAAAGTGAGATAATATTTGAAAAAATAAAGTTAGTGTTTAGTTTATTTTGATTATATTAATAAAACATTTAATAGAAATTGTTTCACCAAAGCTTTAGTAATTATCATCTGGGCTTGATTATTGCCAAATTTTTATCAGTACACTTGAATACAACATAACTCGTCATCATAACAGGACAGTTATAAAAGTTTAATCAATTGTATCACAAATTTATGTAAATTTTGAAATCTGATAATTTTTCCAGAGACATATTTCTTTCGGAAATAATTCGTGGCACAAAAATCGATAGATTTGCATGCGATTCATTGAGATACAAGGCAATTCGCATATAACGTTGCATAATTGAGCGTTGTCGAGAAAACGTCGCGCAGAAGGATAATTTTGAAGGAGGAACAAATAAATTGGAACAAATTGCACCCTCTCGAGGGGTCCGTCTGATTGCTTTACAAATCCAACAGTCGTCGACATTCGTGACACCGACAGTTGTAGATTTATGTATGCATTTGTATGAATGCCATATATCTACATGTCAGGTCGTCATTGGCAACAGCGGATCGTTCGCAGCTTGCTGTAGGAAGCAAATCAATTATCGTATCGCGCTCGCAGTTTCTTCAATTAATCGGCCGTTGAGCCACAATTCCTTTATAAATTAGTCAGATTTGCAATTTTATTTCAACATGAAATGCGCGCGAATATGAGGCAATCATTATGCACCCTCTCCAGTGAGAAACGGCGTATTAATTTATATAATTATAATTGTTCCCATTGATGGAAGGTTTCCCGCTGATTATTGTGCCAGGAAAGATAACGATCGCACCCACGAAAAAAATGTCCAATAATCATGTATAATCGTGTCCTGTCGTAGTGATGTGCAACGGTATCGCATATTTCCTGGACGAGGGACGCCGGTATATTAAATTACGCTAATGGCACACCGTATTATTCCCATACGCTGCACCGGTTCGATCCTCGTTACTACGTACCACCGGATGAAATTCCCCGCGCTCGTCACAGTCTGATTCCTCGGATAAAACTCGCGTGGACGCCGCTGCGGATGGCGAAAATGAAAAAAGATTCACCAACGTGGCGAGTATTACGCGAGTTCGGTTGCGGGAAACCGCAGGCAAACGGAATGGACTGCCAAAATTATTATTATGCACTTTTATGTGGACAAATATCACGAGAATAAATAGAAGAAATGTGTGAAATAATATTCAATGAGTCGCGCGATACGTGCAGATTTCACGATGCATATTTCCGAAACATTCTCTTAATGTCTTCCCTTGAAAATGAATACGAAACGTTTTTAATGAATGTTACCTCGTTAAAAATTAAGGAGGCTCGGGAGATATCGATCGGTAAATCGCTTAAGAACTCATAAAGGATGCTTTATATGAGGAGGAGGCTTGAGAAAGATGCGTCATCGCAGTGCGAGATCGTTTATTATAACGTTATCATTTTTTATGATTGCAACGTAGGCGTTGCTTGATGTGCGCTTGCGTTATGAAAAACACTACGCTCGTTGCGTGACTAATTACAGGGCCAAGAGCTTTCGAAAATACCGTGATGCAATTTCGGATTCGACCGACTCGTATTCCGTTCGTTCACCCCTGATGGACGGACTTTCTCCTCTTTGTTGCTGTCTGTCGCTGCCTGTCGTTATGCGATCTATAGAGATAAGATCTTCGGTGCCATTTTGGTACGGATGCACCTGCAACCGGTGTGCAATTCGCGCTTCGGTACTTTCGTCCCACCATCGCATATCTTATTTATCATTTCATTTGCGGCACTGTCGCGGTGAAGAGAGTGTGCAATTAAATTCTTGTACCGTGAAACGCGACAAGATAACGTTTAAATATGAATTTAATAAGCGCCAATTTAAGGGATTAATTTGCATTTCTTATTTCACGATCTCGAGGAACTTTTCGTACGTCATAGCTGTACACGGCAATAATTCTGACTTTTATCAAGAGTAACGTAAATTACAAAGAGATATTCGAAAATTTGTTGTAATTATTGAAACTTTTGGTAAGAGAGAAAGAGACGTTTGAAGTGAAATTTATAATTGATTAAAACAAAATCGCGACATAATCAATCTTAATTATAGCAAGAATATTATATATGTTATTTCTTGGCCGAGAATATTGTGGATTAGTCGCGAAATCATGGGGGAGTGTTATTTACATAGACTGATTATATCTGTGGCCAAAGTTGCGAAACCATTGCGTCTGAGAGTACACAACAATTCAACGCGTATGTCAATCGATACATGGAGAACGTAATCGCCCCGCTATAACAAAGTGGTTCTATTATGGCATAATGCAGAGACAATAAGCAGTATCGCTATACATCGAATATTCTCGGAGTATCTCGTATAAAGGAGGCTGCGCCTGAATGAATATTTGCTCGAGTCTGGTATATACGATTCCGAAATGGGGAGTAGCTTATATGACCATCATACATTTTCGTTTATACTCAAGTTCTTATCATCAGCAATTTCTCAAAATGATTGTCTGCTTCGTGGGAAAAGCATCTTGGTTCAACAAATCGTAGCTAATTCCTTTAATTCATGATATCTCAGTTGTCAACAAAATTACAAATTTAATTGTATTTAATTATACATCAAATTTTACTTTTTACAATTTTTAATATCAATAACACTCGTTTTTAATGCAGTAGTCCTTTTTTTTACTTTCATTTATTATATATCTTTACGTTCATTAAATTCTATCGTATATGAAATTTATAAAAATCAATTTTAAATCAAAATGATAGTATCAAAGAGTGACAATATATTTCTGATTTGACCTTCATCGATGCGAAACAATTTTATATACATTTTGCACATTTTACTCTGCGTTGTTAGTTTTGTGCATCAATGCATCACAGATTTGAGAATTGGCAGCTCTCTCTCTATTGGAATATATATTATATACAAAATTCCAATAATATATATATTGGGAAATCGTACACGTCGTTCATCCTACACTGATGAATTATCTACAATACGCGCCAGACGTCTACGGACAAAGGTTGGTTTTTCCAGTTGTCGAAGAAACTTGGGAAACATCGCAGAGAAGACAAGCGACGTTTCCGTTGCGCGACAAAGCGAAGCATTCGGTTTAATGTAAAAACGTGGAGAACAATGTCGCTTATGTTTCGAGGAGATTGAAACGTTCAATTAGCGCTGGAAAAGACGGGAATTGAGATGATTTGTAGAAAAACCATTACCCGTCCCACCTATAAAAAGGTAGATAAGAACTGCCTTCCAAACAATAACAGAAGAAGAATACTTGCATTATTAATATCGATTTGTCCATAAGCGTAGAGAAAATCTGTTTCTTCGAGATTATTAACGTCACAACGTGATAAAAGATATCTATATTTATATTGAAATGCATATTTAACGCTAAAATGTTAACTTGGTACAGCCAGTGGCACAAAAGCGTTTTTAACAATTCTTTCAAAGAAACAGAGTATATTAAATGTTCAAGTTATATTTTATATATATATAAATCTATATTATAATATTATATAACACTCTTATGTCTATACAAAAAATAACGCAAAAATCCCCTATAGCAATATTGCAGCAAATTTCAATAGTGCGCAATTACAAAAATTGCAGCAATATTGCTGCAATATTAAAATTTTAATATTTTATTGAAAATATTATTATAATATTGCAAATTCTAATTTTAATATTTTATTAAAAATATTGCAATATATTATTGCAATATTACAATTCAGTAAATAAATACGTGACACCATAAGAGGGCTTTTTATAAGGACAAAATATCTAGAAGTCTTATAAGAAGGAGCATGTAATATTTTTTTAAATATTGCAGCAACATTTTATTTTTGCGGACACAGGAATATTCCAGAAATGTTTCATGAAATAATTTTTCATTAATATCTTCAAAATAATATTGCTGCAATATTTCGTGCTGTAGGGGATGAATTCTAACTTTTTATATATTCAAATGTTCTTCTTATTTTATTTTAATTATTTCTTCTCACAAAAAAAAGACGTAACAAAAAATAGCAGCATTAGTGAAACATATTACAATATGGATTTCAATTTACCATTAATGAATTTTATAGATGCTGGCGCCTATGCTATTATTGATATTGCGATCGTGATATTTCCGTCTTAGACACGCATCATCAAGGAGATTGCCCGTACACGCACCCACGTCGAACATTACTCCAACAAAGAAGAAAAGATTGCCATATGGACACTTACGATCACAAGGCACGTCATGCATCTCGAGGATTCTATTATAAAAACAGCTGTATTCGGATGAGTCGTTATTCTTCTCTCGCGGAAGGATCTTCATAAAAATTGGCGAGACCGATTGCCGTGTGTAATCCCTTCTGGATTCAGCGAAAGCTACTTTGCCCGAATAATCGTGGATATCGTGGGAGTAAGATCGCGACGCGACATTTACCTTGCAAATGTAAAGATTTACACCGTCCATTTCGCGAGTACAAGAACCTTCTCTTTAAGTGCGCTTTCTTCAGACGAATAATATTATATCTTGGAATCTCATCATCGGTGTGCAAACACTGGTTTGCATTCGGAGTCATAAGCAAGAAACGATGACGTAAGCATCGTAAAATGGAAATCCTCAGATGAATTTCGCTCCTCGGGCCTCTTACGTAAAACCAAGAACACACTGTACCGAGTTGAACGACGGGCTGTGCGGGAGCCGGCGAAAAGGTCGTGGCCATCGTGGAAGGTGGTTGTTTTGTCTGTAGGTGGTACGAGCCAAGAAGGCGTCTGGTTCTGGTCCTCACGATGATGGTGGCAGTGGTGGTGTCTGCAGCAGCGGCACCGATGGATGGGAGGGGAGAAACGTGCGCTGGTAAGGGGGGGGGGCACTTACGTGCCCCGACACACAAGACCGGTCGAAGACGAAGTCACCGACTGGGATCGAGGTCACGGCTGCACAGGCTCCCAGTTATGTAACACGAAGAGCACGACTGTGGTTGCCATGGCTGCGAGCGAATGCGGCGATGCACGAGAGCTGGCCACGGTCCCATGAACCGCATCGCGTGTCTCGGTTTGCTCAGCTGTAAACGGCGAGAAATATTGGCTCGCATGAAGGCGCCGAAAATATCGCCGCTCATGTTCTGGCGATAAACTCATTTTCGTGAGTAATTATCGCACATTTCTTACTCTCCGTCTTCCTTTCCGATTACGTATTCCACTTTAATCGCATTATGAACGTTTCATGATTTATGTAGGTGTTACGTTGGGTCCACCAAGTGCATATTTTCTACCGACCAATTGCAAGAGAATATCGCTGAATATATATCCGAGAATGAGATTACGATCTAACAGTGCGATGCATAAATACAGCGGGACAAGCTATTATGTTGCGTTATGTCTGCTCGGATAGAATAACCGTGACTTTGAGTGCATCTCTTGCGCCGGGATTTATTCCGTTTGTTCTTAAGATACGATAGAATGCATACCTAACCGTGTAATTAACTGCTTAACATGCGTAATTAAATATGTGATTTTAAGATACGTCTGTAAAAAAAAAAAAAAAACACAAATGTGAGAAATCCTAAGCATAAATATCGTGAATAATTTACTGGCTAAAGGGTTAAAGGTGTCAAGTCGCAAGAAACGTATGCCATTAACGGGACACGGACCAAACGTTATTTCATGGCAATGCTTTCAAAGTCTGCCACGAAAGTATCCAGGAAACTCTTCTGACGATTACATTTTTATCTGCGCAAATCGTAAAACGCTACGTGGTAGTGAACCGTGTAAAATCCGTATTATTAACATTTTGCGGATAATAATTTCTGCGCACAATCCCATGAAAGTCCCATGATTTCATTGCCATGGATTTCGAATTGTCTCATAAAAACTAATTAAGTTAAAGTAACTTTAAAAAGAACGAGCTACATTTAAATGCTATAACTGAAAATACTAATCTTACTATAGTAATTGTAATCGTAATAATTATGTCATTTAAATTGCTTAATACTACGAAATATCTTTATGATACAGCCCTCATATATGACTCTGTATCCTCTAATTGCTCTAAGCTATAGAGAGACGTTGCATCTACGCTGCGTCAACGAGATCGCGCTCTCCTGCTATCCTGAAATTACACGTGCCAGCGGGGCGCTCGAGGTAATGAGAATTCCACGACGAAGATATCTGAGATATTCTAATTGGAACGTTATCTGCGGCATCGCCGACGGGACGTCATTTTCTTTTTGCGACCGCCGATTTCGTGAGATACGTAAGCGTTATTTTTGCTTGTACATGAAGGATGATGATTCACCGCGATGCGATATGCAGTTTGGTTGAACAGCGAAACGCCAGTCCTCTTAAGAGGACTTCTTAAACTTAAGAAAGAAGAAAAAGAGGAGGAGAGAGAGAGAGAGCTGTGCTTCGCGACGAAGTGTTGATCAGTAATGGCACCGACAATGACGGCTTGACATAATTTCCTTCAAGGCGACGTACGTGGGCCATTTTGGCAAGAAAGAAACCTAGGGAAAGGTGCGCAACCCAATTTCGACCTCGGAAAGGAAGATGGAAAAGGAAAAAAAAATGCTCTGCCATCAGCTCGAGTAGACGTCACTCGCACTCGTGTCAGCCAAGAAAAGCTTCAAGGAGGCATTTGAGAATGCTGAGATAGCAACAAAAGCGCGGCCGTCTCGCGCGCAGATGGAAATGGCAAATCGCATAAAAAATTCACCACACCGAGGGTTAAGGTCGAATGAGACGCGCGAATATTGTACGAGAGAGTTAACTTCGGAGTAAGACGCCGTTGGAGTCGATATTTCTTATACGTGACGCGTATTCGTCTTAGTTTGCGGAGCCAGCGATATATTTATTAGGTATGAAATTTAGAAAGAACTGCCTGAGAACAAGCGATATATCAATAATCAATGTGAAATATATGCGATGCGAAAATTCAGCAGTCTTTTTTATTTATTTTATGATTAGAAAATTTACGAAAAATTGTTTAATCACAAATCTTTTTCCCTTAAACTGTGATGACCAACAAGCAAAGCGATTATCGAAGATATCTTCTTAGATTTTTGCTCTATTATAATGAAATATCTTGTTTATAAACGCTCTTAATTCTTATGATTTTCTAATAAATTTTGCAAAAATATATAAATAAGAGAATATATAATCTCGACAATTTTAAATTTACTACTGTAGAAAGATAGCCTTAAAGTCTCTTTAGAAATTCTACTTTCGAAAAAGGAACAGTCTATCACAGAGGTATAAGAAAGTAAATATTGTAAGAGATCTTGGAAAGTTTTTTTTATGCATCCAAAGGTTAATACAGCAGTTTCATAAAAAAATACGGTCGGTTTACTTCGTGACTGGAACATCTTACCGCTTTAGAATCTCGTGAATTTCACCTTCCGCCAAGATTACCTCGTCGAAGTAACCTCGGAAGAAGTAACCGCGTAGTAAGTAAGTAGTACGTATACGTAATGATCCGCTTGATTTAAACTCGACTCTCTTTAAATACCATTTGAATTGCCGTGCGCGGCGTCGTTCAGGAATCTCTATTAATGCGTCGCGTCGCGCCGCGCCTCTTCTCCCCGTTTCACAGACCATTGCGGATGAAGTGCACGCGGCGCATTTGAGACACGCCGCGTAGTCTGGTATTTCAGTGCCAGGCCATGTAATTTTCCGAGTGTAGAACGGTGCGGCGCTGTCCGCGTTCGCGTGAAATTGGAAAAGGGCTTCGGAGTCTCTCCATTTGGCGAAGCGTAGCGGCGACCAGACGATAGAACCCGGGAACCGTCTGGTAGTCCTTGAACGGCCCTTTAACAGGCTGCATTGCAGTCAAGGTTATCATCCTCATCTCTCCGTGATGTGGAACGGTGCCTCCCCAAGGGAACGAATGAATAGAAACGCGGATTCGCTACTTCGCCAAGGTCGCCCTTGTCTGGCAGCAAGAATTGCACTTCGGTGCATCACGCGCGAGTACATATTTCTTCGTCAGCTCTGTAGCGATTAAAATAGATGAAAATTGATAAATGACGAGATATGATACTTATCTATTATTAATATCTATTATTAATGTCGCAATCTCAATGATCTCGACAAAATGAAACTCTATCGATTGTGTTATCACTGATGAAATTAGAATAAGAATCTTATTAGATCATACACGTGAAAACACAACCAATAAGAAATAAAGATCTGTAAAGGTCGAAGTTAGATCTTTAACGCTTAAATAATTCCATGTGAATTTGTACGTACTGTATATGTACATACTTGTATACTATATTTGTAGTCATTCGATGAAATTAGTACGCAATTGTTGCATAGTTTATTATGAGAATGCAGTAGGCGTTAAAGATAAATTCACAAGTTCAACGATAAATCGTTTACGGAATATGACAAAACCATAATAAATGGTCCGATAAACTATTAATGAATACGACTGGCAAACGAGAATCGATGACTGCGGCGGGTCTGTTAAAGCGGAGATGCGGCGGTACTATAGCGATGCAAAATTGCGCTCCCTTTCCGTGACTAAATAATAGTCCGAGGAACACAACTTCGCCTTCTGCGCTAGCACAATCGACTGCAGGTAGTATTTCTTATCATTACGTCCCATAAACATTATCCACGGTTCCATCGAGAATGATTCCTCGACGCGGCTGGGAGAAGTGAAGAAGAGGTGGCACGTCCCAACCCAGAAGGAGAGCCACCTCAAGAGTGAAAGAGAGATGAAAGAAAGAGAGAGAGGAAGAGAGAGATCAAGAGGTGGCGGGCGTGGACGATCGAAGGAGAATAGAGAGATAGAGAGGGAGATTGTGCAGGTGTAAAACGATATAGGAGAGACTGAGAGAGAAAGAGAGGAAGAGGAAGCGCAGGGGGAGAACGAAACACCGTTTGGAAACGAGCCATGAAAAATCAAGATGAGATTTAAATTTCGCTTGAATATGCATTTCATTGGATTGTTTGAATACATGCATGTGCATTATGCACGCATCTATTCACGCACATCCACAGTGCACGTCCACAGTGCGTTTCAGAAGAAACTCAGAATACCAGGCTATTGAGAATTTAATGATCATAATAGCGATTTGAAATTCGAATACACGATTGTATTATTAGAAATGATACATTTGATGTCATGTTATATCAACGTGGATAAATGCTGCACCAAATGATACGACAAAGGTTTCCTTTCGTCTGAGAAGACTGCTTGTCATTTAATTCTTCTACATATTTCATTCATATAAAAATGATAATTATTGTGCGTCTTATTAAATCTAAAGCCATTCTACAAATGTAGTTGTAATCGTAAGAATTTACCAATATTCAAATATTCTCCTCATATTCGACTGTGATAGGTCAATTATTACAACTATATCACTTACAACAACGCTTATGCAATTGTAGAATAGATTTTCCAGGTTGCAAAGTTTGTCATTTTGACTCCTTTACAGACCATTGTTGGGTGCTTTCTATTTGATGACACAAGCATCGTTCTATCCTTGTTGACATTCAAAAAGTGACAAAGATAGAACGACACTTGTGTCGACTTGTTGAGGCTGGGTTGTTCCACCTTTCGGTAAACTTCAGCTAACTGTCTTACTCTCTTATATTCTTTTGTTTAGCCAATAAGTAAATTACCACATAGTTTATCTAAA
>NW_017305310.1:505239-523734 GCF_001594115.1 Trachymyrmex septentrionalis
ATATTCTTTTATTCTTTTGTTTAGCCAATAAGTAAATTACCACATAGTTTATCTAAAGATGGAACAACTAACTGACTTAATGAAGTCAAATTGACGTTTGAATGTCATAGACGATTGACATCATCGGTGAGCCGTTATTTTGACGTTATATTCTTAGCCCTTTACTGATCATACTACCCAACTGGCGTCTTATGACGTCAATATGACGTTACAAAAAAGGACGTCAGTCGTCGAACAAAAATCTATGGTCACTTTTTGGTCACTTGACGTCATTCGTACAAACATGACTTGAATTTGACGTCGTCGAAAACGAACTTTGCTACCTGGGTTAAGCTTGAATAATTTTCCAATTCATGAATCATATCGAACGTGGCATGCACAAGGAGATACATCGTGTAACAGAGACACGATAAACGCGTTTTGCCGTGATAATTTCGCGGAGAGGCGATGTCCGAGTGGGATGTGTTCAAAGCGTCGACTGGATCATTTATTTATCTTCCCATTCTCCCGACGCGCGCTACTAATTAGCCGTGATTGCGATAAAGTATCGATACATCAAAAGCATACCTGCTGTACACGTGCATAGATACGCGAATCCCTTTCAACCTGGAATGCTACTCGCGTGCGGGGATTTTGTATTGTTGCCGCATTGTTGCCCGATAGCAGCTACGACTAGCACACGCTCGCGGATAAATCTGATTTGCCGTTCGTGATGTTCCTACCTACGTATCGTGGCGTAGTTTACGAAACGAAAAGGAAGGGTTCGTTCGCGCGCGTTACCTGCACCCGGGAGAGGACTAAATTACGAGCTTGTCGGCCTCTGTTAACTCGCCGGCCAGCCGGCTATCACGCCGAGCTGATATTAAACCGAGCAGTACATCCGGTGCGTATGTACACCCACGATTGCGGCATGCTTCCGAGTGGACCGATCGAATGGCGATTCTGCGGTAGACAACGCCCGGGGCTCCTCAACGGGTCCGTTGGGCACACGGAGATTGTACACACAGGGGTTGCGTGTCGCGGGGGCTAGTTTAACACGGGGATGGGTAATGGCGACTCCTATCAGCCCTATACACTCCGTCCCGCTCGCCAGTTCCCTCTCGGCGATGTTTCTCCGATCCCCTTTCCTCTGCCTCCCTTTGCTTGTCGTATCGTTGAATTTGAATCTCTCATTATCCTCGAGATATCTCTTCATTTATACTTAGAACATCGTGAACGTAACTCGCGATGTATCCTTTATTTTCGCTGTACCTTTAATCGAGCTAATGTAATACGTATTTACTTTTTCTGTTGTAATTTCAAATGGGATTATTTAAATTTTTTTCACGTAATATTATGTTTGTAGCTGGGGGAAACATGTATGTATTATCATTAAATATGAACACAGATTATAGGAATTGGAGAAACGAGATATATATTTGTAATTATATTCGTAAACAATGAAATGTAAGTACACAAAATATTATATATAAAAATATTAGTCAAATTGCATACAAAAATGTTTTTACTCGATATTCAAATATAAAATTTAGGATTGCTGTTACGTAAAATGCAAGACAAAAAAATGAACTGAAGAATAATATTTTAATTTCATATTTTGAATGAATATTCTTGAACAACAGTATTAAATAGAAATGGAAATAAAAATGCACATTTAATGATAAAAAACGAGATCTTAAGCAAAATATCTACAAACAACAGATTAATTTATGTTTAACTTAACCGTGTTATTAATTTTCTTTTCCTATTCTTACATCAATCTATTAATTTTTCTTACATCTTTAATAAGTTTTCTTTGAAGTCTATTCTACTTTTTTAGTGTGGATAAATATTTTTCTCTTCTCCCTCATATCCATGTCGTTCTTTATCTTTTCGATGGCACTCGATCTTTCATCACGTGTCGTTAAGGGAGGACAGGGAAGGGTACAGGAAGGAACAACGATATCCCGGTAATTTACGTCGATAGTGGCTGAACTGAATGGCTACCAACCACTTTGCATATTGGATACTCGCACGACTCGCAGTTTAGCGTCGTCTTCGATGAATATCCTGCAGCCGGCCGCTGCAGTTGGCCGCCGGAAATAGCCTTCGTTCCGGAATTTCATTATCCCTTGTCGTCGATGCCTGATATCTCGTCCGGTTCAGCGATGGAATTCAAAAATTCTGCCAATTCCTGAACATTTTCATCTATCCTCTTTGGTAATTTCATCGGCTTCCGAAAGAATTGTCGCGCTCGTGGGTTTGCTCATTGATCCCTCGGCATGGCGAGTATCGTTTCAAACCGCTATCAGTAATACCGTAATTTTGCATACATATAGCAATACAATTTTTTATGCATCGATATCGTTGCTCCTCCTACTTCTTGTTACATCCTATTTCTCGTATCAACTTGCTACATCGTAATTCTGTTTTAACGAAAAGTTAAAACATTCGCGAATCAATGAAAATTGATATAAAAAAAAAATATTCTGGCGACAAAAATTTTGCAGTAAAATTGATTTGAAAATAAAGCTAGCAAAGTGTGAGGTTGTAAAAGGATCATAAAGCAATTAAAAAAAGAATTCGAGAGTTGCGGTAATAGAGGAATTTTTATGAGTATGTAGAAATATAACGTCAATCGACGTGAAATCCACAATCTCAATTAATCCGAGGTAATAACCGATAACCGATAACGGACAAAGCTACAATGAAGGCTCTACGCGGTCACGATAACGAATTTTTTTATACTCCACAAATGATAGCGACAGACAGTCTATGAGTAACGGCTAAGTGATAAACCTTCGTGAATCGTGGAGAATAATGTGGACTATGTTATTAGTGCATCTACTAGTGCTTCTGACGATTCCGTGTTTCGTCCACGGTAAGTACAAAAAGAGAATGAGATTATATATGCATCTCGAATTCAAAATTGATTTCGTGAATAACAAAAAAGCGTAACGCATGTCCGCGAATGTTTCTGATTATTAATGTTTGTTTTTGAAACTGGAGAGATTCAGGATGTGGGCAACGGGCAATTTTGCATGGTGCATTAGTATGCATTATTGAATCGAAATACGCGCGGCGTGCGCTCGCAACAAGAGCGGAGTTGATAGAACATTAATCGCGCTCGGATAAAATTGAGACGGTTAATTAGTTTTTCATTAAGCTCGCCGATAATTATCGTGCGGATCCGTGTACGTTTCGAAAAATAATTTTTGCACTCATGACGAATAATGCGGAGAATACCTAATATGTCACAATAGCTCAGAGTAATAATCGCTATAAATTTCGCTCTTCTCGATAAATCCATTTTTTCATGTAATTTAGATTTTATCTTGCGACAGCACGATGTAATATACACCATCAATTATAATGACGATTATAATTTGTACATCAAGGCTCGCCAACTGATTTTCCTATTTCTTCTGAAATAAATCTGCAGTCTATCGGATTATCTAATCGCATAATTAATGGTACAAAGGCTGTTTTGAGGCAATTCCCCCATCAGGTAACATTTCTCGATACTTTTAATCTAACGTGTATCTGAGAAGAATGTTATCTTTAGGTATCTTTAATGCGCAGTTGGAATAAAAAACATTTTTGCGGTGGAAATTTGATTAGCGCCTCTCTAGTCTTAACTGCAGGTCATTGCGTGTACGGGTAAGCCAACTATTTCAACTAGATATCTTGATCATGATTGATAACAGACATCTTAAATGGAATTGTAGATCTCGTTACTTTAACTGACGTTGCGTCTTTAATTTCTAGAAAATGTTTGCGATAAATTAATTAATAATGTCTCACTGATCTGATGTATTTTAATCTACACGTTATCTACGTTATCTTCTTGGAAAATAATTTTTGGCATTTTTTGAAATACCGATAAATAAATTAATTTACACATCATACTCGTACATAGAAATACATAAGCATTTGGAAAGAGTATTTATGTCTATAACTAAACTAATTAAATTATTACTAAATAGAAATAAACGGAGCTATTAATTATATAGATCTGGAAACGTTATACCACCATGGACAATTATTGTGGTTGGAGGAATACTAAAGCTGAACGAAACTTTGAAGCGGCAAGAAAAAGGCGTAGAGAATATCAGAATTCATCCAGAGTTCAATCTTGGAAATTTGTATAATGACGTTGCCGTTTTGAAAGTACAATGGTTTATCAATCAACCGTTATCGCATTTTCACGTGACTTTCAGAATAAGCGTAATTTATGTCTGTTGTAGCTATCGACACCCTTTACGTTTACTCCGGAAGTTCGTAGTATACCCTTGTCAGGAAGCCCACCGATACCTAATACTATTTGCCAAGTAGCTGGTTGGGGTTACACGATAGTCGTGAGTGTATAGCGAAATACTTTGACTGTAGAAAAATTCGTTTCAACTAAAGAACCACTAGAAAATGTTTGAAACGTTTCAGAAAGTCCCGAAAGTGTCTTCCGATTTGATGTACGTTGATCTACCTATTCGAAGCAAAAAAGAATGTCGCAAACTGCTCAAAAACATAACGGATCTACCACCGGGAATGATGTGCGCCGGTTATTTAGAGGGTGGAAGGGACGCTTGCCAAGTAACGTATTCTCTTAGTCATTTATGTACATATATTTATTATACATACATTATACATACATTCGTAATAATGTGATTTATAAATTGCCAATATTACAATTTTTCGAGTCTTTCAGGGTGATTCTGGAGGTGGAATGGTCTGCAATGGTACTTTAACCGGTATCGTTTCCGGTGGCCAAGGATGTGCTGAGCCACTATTGCCTGGAGTATACGCAGATGTTTTTCATTATTTGGACTGGATATTAAATAATGTAGATGCAGTAATTGTAGTAAGAACGCGAAATAACACTAAAAATTGCGGCGCGTCAAGGATGATCATGATACTTTCCTTTCTTTTTTGTATTGTTATCAATTACATCTAGACCTTAAAGATGAGATAAATAAAGAAATTCCCTCTGTTGACATGTCGATATATATATTTGAAAATGTTAAACAAAGGACTGTTTTTATGAGTAATGTGATAATACTACAGTTTACGAGCGTACTTATAATGCTGCAGTGTGGCAATATATGCAATTTTGATGAATAAAATATCTTGTGAAATAGATAAAGTTTAAAATTATTAATTATAAATATTAAAATTAAATTAACAGAATAAATACTCTTACGATTCAAATAATTGCATTTAGAGATTTAAACAAATATCGTATTACAATTTTTTTTAAATTACAAATTATTCTCTATTAATTATTTATTTCAATTGTTGATAAAGTTTGCTGCATTTACTTTTAGAATACTTATTTACATCTTAAAAAATTAATTTTAAATAATCATGCAGAAATATTTAAGATTTGTTGATTTATAATGTTAGGACTTGAATCATAAAAAATCTTTTGTCAATTTACAATAATTTATTTCATCTTTCATTCTTTATTATTTTGAGCTATACACTTTGAAATATAATTGAACATTTCTGCGATATTTAAACAATACGATTGACTTGTGATAAGCCAACCATGAAATTATCGATATCTCTGACTATAAAATATTTAATCTTGCTGTATATACATTTGTTAATCTTATCAGGAGATTATCTTATTTGCTCTATAAATATACACATATTTAGTGATGTAATAAAATTTAGCAAATAAATCTTATTATTTTAGTTGAGACAATAAAAAATAGATAAAACGGAAACATAATTTATTTTAAACGTCTCTTTAATGCATATTTTCATTAAAATTT
Organism: Trachymyrmex septentrionalis; assembly: GCF_001594115.1. NCBI lineage: Eukaryota > Metazoa > Arthropoda > Insecta > Hymenoptera > Formicidae > Trachymyrmex > Trachymyrmex septentrionalis. The sequence goes on from NW_017305310.1 coordinate 510,993, forward strand.
AATCAATAATATTTTAATCTTTTTATGTCTATAAATGATTATTATATTGCAAAATTTATTTCCTTAAATCATCAATTATCCACAATACAGCAAACATATTAATTGTAGCGTCGATAACTAATAACATTATTAATTGCTTAATGACCTCTAATGCAATTAACGAGTTTAATATTTCCTCTATTTGATTATGTATTTTTTTGTATATACACGGAAATCTATTGTATGTATAAACAAGATATGTGTAAGCAATGAATCTTATCACTTATAAATTTTTTAACTTTTTATTTTTTCTAATACACGGACACACACTGTAAAAAATATTTATCCATATTCATTTCTTTTACAGAACATACGTACATTCTATTAGATATGAAAAAATGATTTTTCGTGCCTTCTGCGCGAAAAGATGAAAAGGAAAAAAAAAAGAAAAAGAAGAAAGGCGGAGAAAGGATAAAGAGACAGAAGATGTATCCACTTTGATCTCAAATAGCAAGCAGCAGACGCGCAAAAAGCTCATATTCCACTTAATACACGGCGAATGATACCTCGAGAAATGTATTAGCAGATTGCTCGCTGTCAAGATGGGAAAACGTCCACGGCGTATTCGCGAATCGTTCGACTCCTTTGCCGCGTCTGCTGGTTTCGCTGCACCAGTATTAAATTCTGTGAGCGAGACCGGTACCTTCAAAGAAATGTGAGGACTCTTGGTGGCTCTTTTAGATTGGATATAAATTTCTTGCGCGTAATATTTGCTGCGTATGCGTACGGAGCGAATTACGGGAGGGATTATGGAAATTGAATTGTTTTCATTTAACTAAAAGAAAACGTCGATGTCGAATTATTCGACAAAATTGAATCGTCTCTTTTTAAAAAGTGTCTTTGAAAAAGTATTGGAAGATAAAAATCTGTATTCATAAAAATTCCTAACAAGTTAAGAATAACTTGTGCTGAATCTTTGAATGTGTGTGTTATTATCCATAGAAATTTCTATGACAGATTATAGATATTTAAAAGTAATAAGGTACTTTAATTAAATAATATCAGTAGTCAATTTCATCTGACTGCTCCAATATTCTCCAATATTCTAGGCGATTAATATATGATATAATATAAAATAGAAAACTGTGCTGAAAGAACGATTTTGCTGAAAGATCTAAAATTTTGTTGAGTACAAATAATTTTGGAAACAGATTATTAAAATATTAAAATCATTTACAATTTTTTAATAAGCAAAATTTTTTGCATATTAATTTTTTAGTTTCATATATAATTATTTTGGTACAAATCTGTTTCATCAAATCTGTATCCAGCAAAATTTTAGAGTTTTCAGCAAAATTATTCTTTTTGTATTATTCAAATTAGAATCGTATTTATACAAGTAATTGTAGATGTATTTCAGAATGCAAAATAGCACATCTTATTATCTCTTTATAGAAGAGATAATAAGATTTCGATGCATTTTAATGACCGTGTTATCATATGAAAGTTTGACTTTTTCTTGCTCGCGTGATCATAATCTTTCAAGACGGGCTTCCGTTTCCGAAAGTTAATCCGCACGAAAACCCGAGACGGTCTCTTCGCAGGGATTTCAGGGCCGCTTTAGGCTCGCGATCGATGCCCGTGAAGTGATCGTGGGTGTACAGACGAGAAATGGAAGACGAGATACAGGGAGAGGAAAGTAAAGTATCAAATCAGGAGACGGATGAGTCGCAAAGTGCGGGAGTGAAGGAGGATAATGGGGAGGAAGAAGCCATGAGTGAAAACTGCCGCGCGTTTCACCTGATAAACGTAACTTCTGATACGTGCGCCCCTCTGACTTTGGTTTTTTTTTTTTTTTAAGCTGAGGAGAACATTTTTCACGGCCTCTCCGATGCCCCTGCGGCTTTCAGCTCCGTTGCTCCCTCGACGGCAAATGGAAAGTGGGGAATGAATATGTTTGCGCGTCGACAGGGTCCATTCGCAACCTCAGTAATTTCGGGATCCAATAAGAATTCATTAAAGGATATACAGAAACTAAACTCGCTCCCCAGCGCAGGGAAAGATTCTTTTCGTCTCTCCTTCTCTCTTCGCTATCGGGGGCTTTAAATAAATTAAAAGTTTGCGTTTTCTACGCGGGGACGAGTAATTTCACCCAAACGCGACAGCGAATTAAATTCGCAAGGTGGGGCTGCCGACGATAAAGTTCCCTCTAATTACTCGTAGAATCGGAGATGGTGGGAGGGTAAATTCGGAAGAGGGAGAACGTTGGTGGACTATTCAAGAGAGTCCCGCTCTTCTCAAGTGATTTAAAAGAAAGATGCGCCCATATTCGTTACTTCGACATCGAACTTCGCGAAGAAAAACGGAGGCGAAGGCGCATGTTCTTCTGACGGAGGCGTTTATTAATGATACGTTCGATGGATATCCGTGGGTATCCTGTGGGCGAATTCATTATACTAATTGCACATCCGTTCTATATCCGGCTGCGCGTAGGCATTTTCGTTGGAAGTGCAAAGTTCGTTCAATGAGAACGATGCGTTCCTCATGAGAGTCTTCCTCATATAAAATCGATTTCTTGTAGAATGGATCTTGTATTATTACATAACTCATCAGAATTACCTGGTTAGTGCACACTACTCGGTCAGATGTTTCTAAAATACATTGTGTTGTGTGAAGAGACTCACATTTATACAATTGAAACTTCAATGTCTCTTTTTTTTTAATACCAGTATCGTAAAATGAAGTACTTTGGTCCGGTCAGGATAATTATTTGATTCAAATTAAAACAAAATATTTAACAAATTGAAGGACTCTTCTTGTACAAAATAAATAACAATAAATAAAGAGCAAAGTAAGAGTCAACACATTTCTTTAAAAAACATACAGTCAAAAGAATAAATTACAAATAAAAAAAAGTAAAATTAAAGAAAAGATATAATAAAAATAAAAAATAAATAAAAACAAATAAAAACTCAGTTTAAATATAAATAAATTACAAGTTTCGGCTACCGGATTGAGTCCTCTTCAGACATGAACATATCGAAAAAAACTACCTAGTCAATACGTTCAAAATTAAGACATAAGACATCTTAAAATATGTTTAAAGAATGTTCTTAAGACTTTTTGTATTTTGACGCGTGCTAGGTATTATCAAAATTCGCATCAAAGTTATCTCATTTCAACGCAAGTGGATTAATCAAGATTGTTGATGCCAATTGTTAGCCGTAGACAATGCGGAAGGTTGCTTTCCTGATCAAGAATGATTTTACGACGCATTTGAAGCTGCGAAACGGTAGAAAGAGCGCCAACTTCGAGGAACGAATCTCGCTTAATGACTCCGTTACGCATTAACGGCCGCTTGGAAACTGCTTGAAGACACACGAGGAAGTCGTTTCCCGAGGATGTGACTGGAAATTCCAATACTATCTTCTACAACGAAGTAAGCAATGGTTGAGTTTACCATCTACGAAACACTATTGGTTTTAATATTTACAATTATCTTTACGTTGGAATTTCCCTTGTAATTCGGAAATAAGTTTTTAAATAAAATAAATGTTTACTTCCAGCTGATTACGTAAATATAAAATTCCACTTGCATGACAAGAAAACACTTATTTAAAAAATTAATTATTAAATATCCTGCGTTTCAAAGAAACGAAAAATAACGAGAACGTCCAATATCACGATTACATTAATTATGTCTATATCTTTCTCATTTGCAATTTGACTTTCACTATTGGCATACCTTCATTATTCAAAGAGATAAATCCTCGCTCACAGCAAAGTTACACAGTTGATGTCGGTGACCGTCAACTTTACGAAGAAAGATGAAAGAAACACATTTAAAGATCTCGCCTGCGGTAGCATTCGCTCGTTTCTCCATATCCATGGTGAATGTCGACCGACTAATTAATTAAATGTAAACGCGACTAACTACGTTTTCTCTTTCTTACATCCGTTTCAGACAGTTCCATCCTTCCCTACGGTTTTCCTCTCTGGTTTTGCCCTACTCCATTTTATCTGTCCTTCTTCTTGTCATTTCTCTCTCTCTCTCTATCATTCCTTTCTATGTAAGACCGTCCGTCTCAGTAGTAGAGTTCAGGAATTTCTCGAGTTGCTTATTTGCGTTTACCTAAGAGTCGCGTTTTCTTCGACGCAATGCAGACGACTAATTGGCTGCCTTTCCACATTAAATGCGAGGTAACCGTTTCGCCTATCTCGCAAACAAACGACGTTATCCACGACTCACGTTTCGTCGCTCCAATTAACAGACTCTGGCGTCTATTGCATTAAAAATTAACATTTCATTGTGCGGTAAAAGCTCGCAAGATCATTGAAGTAACAAATGGTTTATTAAATATACATATACGGTGTCCTGAAAGTTTTTGCCAATCGCTTTTGTGTAGATAGAGCGGACTAAACTGAGTCGAAAATACCATTTTGCAATAGTTAACATGATATTAATTACTAAAAATTGCTAAATATTGAATAATTTTTTACTCAAATACTATCAACTTTATAGAAAAGCTGCAAGAGATAAAAATCATTTATTATCTTCTCATAAAGTTCTAAGAATTTTTTCAGAATTTTTTAATACCGTATTTTCTCATATTAGTAAAAATAAGAAAATGCAATACTAAGAAGTTGATAAAAAATTCTGAAAAAATTCTTAAAAGTTCTATGAGAAGAAAATAAATGATTTTCGTCTCTTACAGTTTTTCTGTAAAGTTGATAGTATTTGAGTAAAAAATTATTCAAGATCAATATTTGGCAATTTTTAGTAATTAATATCTTGTTAATTATTGCGAAAATTGCAAAATGGTAGAGGACTTTTCGACCCAGTTTAGTCCACTCTATCCACACAAAAGCGATTGGTAAAAACACTCTGTATACACGTTACACACAGCTCTACTTATACAACAATAAAATGAAGTTAATTTGGATAAAATGGAGAATCACTCTTTTTTAAATACAAATAATACAGAGATTTTAATTCATTCGCATTATATGTAGACTCATTTTCAATTAATTCAACATGGATTTTATTTTCTCTCGTTCCATTTCTAAAAAGTTTGGTGTCTCTAAATCAGGCGCAATTTCGCGGAAGTGCTCGATCGTGGATTTCTGCCGGTTTCTCACACGAAGAATAATGAAACGCCAACATTTCGAGCATCGGACAGTAATCCGCGTTTTAATAAAGGGATTATCCCATCCCGATTGTCCCGTTTCTGCGAGAACGGATTGTTCCTCTCGTTCAAGTAACGCGCGATATCCCGACGCGGTTTAATAGTTCCGCCGCGGGAAGTTTCTCGCGCTTCACCGTTAATTTCTTGGCGGCATTTATTGCGGAAGTTAATGCCCCTTACGAAATTCATATTGCCGTATCGCAGAGTCTAAGCCGCTCGTTTCCTCCTTTTGCACCTCCGTTATCTTCCTCTGCCGTTGCTACGTAAAATAGTGATTCGGACGACGGGGTCATTAAGAACTTTCCCGGTCGGAACTATGGAAAATGGATGAAACCTAGCTATCATTATTTTCCCCGATGTTTCTCGCTTTCCGTGAGATCTGATAGCAGTGGAGAACGCGACAGGGAGAGTGCCGTAAGGCAAAACGATTTTGTCACGCTGCTTTTTGCTTGATTGCAACGTCACGACAAATATAGCACATCGGTGAGCGACGACGTTGGTAATGCGCTGGGCAAATTAAAATTACTGCTCTCCATTGTACAGTCAGACAATTTTTTTGTCGAAGATTAATCGATGTTACTTGTATATTTTTTTGTGTGTTTATTTCTACCAATGTATATTAATTTTAATCTCGATCTAACTTACTGTGTTTATCTTGTTTTAGTCCTAAGAAAAAATAAAGAGTGAGTTAAATCGAAATTAAAGTTAATCGATATTGATATAGAATGAACGTGATTCGTATATTCCATATTATTTTCTACAATGTGTATAGATGAACAATGTGTACAGGTTTAAATCGTCGCGTGACTCGAATACTCACGAAAAAGTTTACTTTGATTGTTCGCGAGTCACCTCGGGCGATCCGTTCATTAACTGTTGCGGATGAAATTATACGCTTGAGTTGCGCAACTTTTTTTACAATGCCACTATACATTAGACGGGTCAAACGCTGCGCAATCTGAAGATACGATTTCTTCAGAAAATTAGATTTGCGATCTTCCTGATATTCCGCGCGAAATCCGATAACTGGTTTCGCAGCTTGCTTCTGCCAACTTGGGTTCCCCACCTTTTACGTCTCCTCTCATTCTCCACTCTTCTCTGATCGTCACGTCCTTTACCTTCACCGAACGTCGGGATGCAATTACTTAACGCAGCGAGTACGCCGCCCTTTTCTCGCCGATGAAAAATGCACGCGCGCCAGCGGTTGCGCCGCTTAAATCTTTGCCATTTGTCACCTTGCCCTTCGCTACTGAACGTACCTTTCCGCCTCTCTGCATTTCCGAAAACAGAACGGAGAAATTCAACAAGGATTCTTTTTAGGTATTTAAAGTGTTTTTACAAAACAATGCGAGGGAAACATCGCATTGATTTCTTCCTTCTTACTTTTTCCGTGCTATTGGCAGTTTGCGGCAGAATACTTTTCCTTCGTGATTTATACTGTTAATATTGTTAATGATTTTTTTCTAATATTCTTTTATTTTAGTGCTTATCCTTATATTTGCACTAAAAGATTTCTAGTTGAGAATGAACGAATCAGAATTTTCTGGTTAAATTTGTTAGAATTCAAGTTGAGATAACTCCGGAGAATTCTATTGATACAATATTTCTGTAAAATCTATTTACTAGAATTCTTATTTTTACCAAAATAATTATATCAATCAGAATTCTAGTTATCTCAATTAAAATTCTAATAGATTTAACCAGAAAATTCTAATTCACCCATTTTCCATCAGAATTACAATTTAATCCAACCAGACCATTTTTCTCTTTGTACGAAAAAAAATGTTTGATTGAATTAACTAGAGTTCTTATTGAAAATAAACGATCCAGATTTCTGGTTAAGTCTACCAGATTTCTGGTTAAATCTACTAAATGTTGGTTATTTCAATGGAATTTTAATAGATTCAACCCCAGAAATTTTGTAAATTTAATTAGAATTCTGAAATTTTTTTCTTGAAGAGTCGTTCATTTTCCATCAGAATTTCAGTGAATTCAACAAAACATTTTTTTGTGTGTTTTTATATTATTCTCGAAAACGAGATGTCAAAAATTGAGGACTCGCGAGTTTGTTACTCTCGAAGGTTTTGTTCGGCGATCTTCTAGTTGCTCCGCGCCAAGAATAAGAAACTGAACTTTGGGCAACGTGATTTCACTGCAAAATAGATGATCTTGTTAAGTACAGCTACAAACGAGTTGGGAGGGACGAGCACTTTTGCCCTTTGGGCTTGTCAGACACGCAAAAGAGAGTGTTCACGAATCTGCATTTTGTCACGATCGTGGGATCATGCGTCAAAAAAGGGCAGCTACCTCATTGATATATGAGAACTTTCTCTTTCTCGATGAAGAGAGAAGACAAATCGAGTTATCTCTGGTGAAATGTTGTCGAAGTGAGAAAGCTTTCGACGAAAAGCTTCCTCAATAAAATCTACATGCATGCTAATGCGAGCATCTTGACGTTAAAATACGTATCTTGACACGATACAGATATTTTCGGACACCCTCCATCCAGCGAATTCATCTTGGAAGATTACCGCAAATTCCACGACAAAATACATATTTTCCGCTTCCTCTCGCCGTAATATATTAGAATCCCATTCAAATTTCCCAGAGGATAGTTTCGAGTGTTTGTTCGCCGGGATGTGTCTGCGAAGTCGCGCAGCTCGAGCGTATCCGTGCACAAAAAGAAGACTACTATTTTTCAAACTTTACTACTGCACACGGACGTGGCCACGCAAGGCCGTGTGAGCACGGGATATATAACGTCGTGGCATACAAACGGTTCTTATGTTCGTGCTGGCGCCGGTACGTCTCACGGATATCGTGACGAAGTGCTCACAGCGATTTTCGATTCCTCCTCCTTTCTCATGCGTCCATTGTATCCCCGTTTCTTCTTTTCAGTCGTTCCTTCGCACGATTACTTACTCCGCGTCGCGAGGCGCCGAGTCTACGAATCCCGAAATCCGCATAACACCGAGAATTACGTACTTCCGTTTATTTTAATATTTTCGTAATATGTATTTCCTCTGCCTGCAAACTGAACGATATTTTCTCTCGCAACGAATAAAATGGAGAAGCAATTATTTTATCGTAACGATATTTCATCAGCGAAATGTGACGCGACTGTTTGCTCTTCACTTGACTTGAATGAGTTTTAAAATTTCGCTTAACTTGATATCTCTTACGAAATTTTATTACATATATTATGTACGTTTTAATAAATTTAATTTTAGGTAATACCGAAATAATGAGAAAATGTTTATGCTAGTATATTATTTTCATACCGCCGAGGACGCGTAATTTTAGCTCGAACAATGAGAGCTTTTTAATATTTCAAGTTTTCGTATGAAAAATACATAAAGCGCGCAATCAATATCGCAAACGCGTCGATATTGAAATAATGTTAGCGAGAACGGGAATATTCAGCGAAAATAGATTACCGTCCAAACAGGAAAATGCAGAGGCTTTATAGTCGCGCTAGTATGATCATGAAATTCAATTATCTACAATTGGCGCCATCGCGGGTCATCGAGCATGACAATTACTGCCGCGGTCGGTCCTTTAAATTTCCAGCTTTAGGGAATCGAAAAATGTTTGCGATACGCGTTCAACAATTGAAAGCGCACGTGTGGGATTTGAAATCAATTTACTGTATTCCCAGCGAACAATATTTACTCGGACTTTTCATCATCTCTTTCCGGCCGCTTACGAGCGACATTATTAGGATCAGTTTTAACGCGACTCTGACCGATTGCATTTGGCGCGCCGCTTTGCTTCGAAAATATGATACTTTACACTCTTGATGTAAAATCAAAAGTTTCATATAAAATTTGTGCATTTTTATCCGGTGCAAATAATAAAATACCTATACATAAGCATCCCTGATAAAAATAAAAATCGGAGCGTAAATCGGATGTAATGGGAGAGTAGCAGAAGCGTAAACGAAACTTGTAGGAGGCGATAATTGAAACATCAAAATATGAAAAAAAAGCGTAAACGCTTTTTTTTTACATTTTATTGTTCCAATTTTCGCCTTCTAGAAATTTCGTTTACGCTTCTGTTACTCTCTCCTGTTACATCCGATTTACGCTCCGATTTTTATTTTCATCGGGGATGCTTATATATATGTAGGTATTTTATTATTTGCACTGGATAAAAATGCACAAATTTTCTATGAAACACTTTATTAATAGCATGAATGCAAGGTATTCTTCGGTATTACGAGTAAGAAAATTGCAGGCGAGCCATTATCCGAGTGTCGAACAGGCTGCTCTAACATCATCGAGTTACGAGACAGAGGCTCATCGTTGCGGAATCGCGCGCGCCGTATTGCACGCTCTGCGCTCATTTTCCTTCGGTCGTGTACCTAACGGGAGCTCTTAAGCCGTTCATATTTCTCTTTAACGTCCGCGACATAAAGCTCGAGTAACAAGGAAATTTCGACGGGAGAGCGCCGCCCCGGGTGTTGCTGAAGGTGCAGTAACGAGAAGCGGTTAAAAATACGATTCTTTGTCCGCGAGAGCCTCCGGAAAGGAGCGCGTGCGCTTTAAGGCGGGATGCCGGGAAATAAATAAAAAGAGGCCGTGGGGAATTTCGTGTCCATTCCAAAATTGGAACTGAGGGAGCCCCTTGTCGTGCTCCAGAAAGCGCTCGGTAGGGCGAAACTTGTCGCTCTTGGAATGCGTCCAGTAGAGTGGAATTTGCGAGGCCGTTTCCAAAGTAGCGCCGTTCACAGCTTTAGAAAGAAAAACGAGCAGAGAACATAATCGGTTACAATAATTTTGTAAGAGTAAATAAAATAAATATTTTAAGGTCGTGGAAAATTTCAAAAGTTATGTTACTGTACAATGTGACTGTTGCTGTGCAATGAAGAATTACTTTTATCTTGCAAATTATTATTTCTTTATTAACCGACATTGTTAAATGTCACATTGTTAAATTGATAAAAGTTAATTCAAATCGACAACCGATGTGTTTTACATCGATGAAACGTTATCACAAACGACGGTTGTCAAACAATCTCCGCGATTTCCTGTCATTATGCTGACAGTGATATTAACGAAGTTTGCACCCACTATGCCTAGACGCCGTCGCACTTTCGACATCACTGTCTGCTGTACTGCTCGCTTTTAGGCTCTCTCGGCGTATAACGCAATTTGGAAATGAAAGCAATTAATGCGAAAACAACCTGGTACAGACGCGGCGCGGCGGTATTCTCTTCGTATCAGACAGACTCTCCGTCCGGCGGGTAGATAAATCGATTATTGTCCCGATAACAACGACGAGACAGGTACAGAAGCCTGTCGGGCCGAGCCTGTTACGTGACGAAAGTTTGCAAAGTAGACTGCATTATTAACTTCGACAATTTTCTAAGTCATCTTTTACCAATTAACAATGAATGCTCTCCTCATTACGTTTTACGTCAAATCGTTTTTGCGTGAGAAATACAAAACAGAATTTCGTCATTTGAAAAATTTTAATTTGATGAAATTCTTCTGTATAAGTTGTAGTTTTGATTGTTTTTTTTTTTTGTAAAATAGACTTTTATGTGCGCTTATTTCTTTTTAATTCTCAAACGGTCTAAATTCACGAAGTTTCTTTCAGAATGTTTTGTGTATTTTAATGTTATGTTCGGTTAAGAATGTATCAGGTGGTACAGTCTCTGCAAAAATTGACGGAAATTCGAAATTTATATTTTACGTAGAAAAATGAATATATTGTATGCGCATGAAACAGTTCAATAAGATCAATAATTATATTTAACAACGTTTATGATTTGAATGAACATTTTTTTTTCATTTTATCTTAATTATTTTTTGAAAATATTATTATATTTATTGAAATAATTTTTCAACCATTTTCCACATCGCCGCCGAACTTTTTGTATTACTTTCGTACACAAAATACAATATTAAAAATCTGTAATTTTTGCACAATATTTTATTTTTGTTAAAAAAAGTACATGTAATTACATCATCGAAGTTTCATTTTAAATTAATAAAAGCGATTGCCTGAATCAAACACGTGCAGGATGAATCGCGGATTAATAGCGGGCTGAAGTACGGCGATGTGATTTACAAGCTTTAATCTAAGATGAAACGGGGTTCTAGCTGCAACTCATTTAGCGGACGATTTGAGAGAGTAAATCATCGTGCCGTGAGGAAATTGATTTTTCCCCGGGCTCCGTTAATAAGCGGTTTTGCATTTGTGCGCGACACATGCAGCGTTTAGGCAGCGGCAAAAAGATTCCACCCTGCCGTTTCGGCGGAGGTCGTTTACGCGGTAACGACTCCGCCTTAAGCGCGTCGTTTCACGGGTCCCCCTTTTTGCCGCCGTCAAAAACCCGCAGCCCGAGTATCTTTTGATCCCGCGACGTACGCCCGTACCCTTTCGTTCGGCACGGTCATCCCCCATAAATTTCGGAATTACACGTTGCCGCCCGGGCTACGCCCTCGCGAAATGGCACAAATATTTACCGTCGATCCTGTCGCGACTGTAATTCTAAAATACTGTTACTCGCACTTCTTCCGGCGCGGCGCGGCGGGCCGAACAGCAGCGAGCGGAAAACGTATGACTTACTTTTTTCTCGATGGGAGATTGGATAAGACATTGTTACGTCGCGTGCGTGCGAGAATTGTCGAGATGATTATCTAAATCAACCTTCGTTCGCATCCGGTTCTCGATCGAAGATCTTGGCGATTCTTTTTATATAATAAAATGCGATCTGAAGGGGCCACGATATGTAATAGACTCTTAATGACGTTGTTTAATTACATAATAATACGTATATCAAATAATACTCATCAAGTACACACTTTGTAACAGATGTTTATAGAATGTGTTCTTATGTTAATGTTAACAAGAATAATACATAATTTAATTGTTTTTTATAAATTTTTCTAATATCGTTTCGTTGGTTAAATTTTTTATCTAATAAAAAGAAATGGTGCGGACTAATTTTTTGAATAAATGAACGTATTAGTCTGGTCAATGATAACAATACATTCCACGTGGATGGCTCTAATCTAAACGGCCTTGGTTCTTTCCCTCGGGGAGTACCTTTGTGATAATTAGAGTCAATACGGTCTCGCCGCTTTTATCTGCCTGAGGTACGGTTGTATTTCTGTACTGTCTCCTAATCGGAGCTCGCTCTTGCGAACCCTTTTCCCGTTTTTTTTTCCAATTTTTACATTTTACCTCGCAAACCGAAGTCCTATCTCAACGGCAATAATTGCGCGATTTATCGCTGTCATAAATTGCATCCGCGTTGAAAAATAGAAAGCCGCGACTGCCGCTTAGTTATGTACTGTATATTACTGAAGTAATATTTTAAGAGACGTTTAATATTTCTTTTTAGTCTTGAAGTAAAATGAGTTTTCAACGCAAGATTAAATTTTATTAATGTTTACGCACAAGTGGAGTTTAGGCAAAGTAACTATTGCAATATATATAATTATTATATAAGTATTATTATAGTTATTTGCATTTTTTATTGTTTAAAGCATGAGATTTTTTTATTAATTAAATAAAATATTATGTTGCTATTGAAATAATATATATTGATATATATATATATATAT
>NW_017305310.1:523834-525903 GCF_001594115.1 Trachymyrmex septentrionalis
TTAATTAAAAATATATAAACACACAAATATATTATTAATAAATAATGTTAGCTAGTAGAAAAGAGATAATTCGCGATGAATATTTAAGAGACTATGTACGCTATCGCTGCATACAAATTTTGATGAAAATGGCTCGATGAAAATGGCTCGGTATGTATAATATTTTCGCGTCGTGAAACTAATGGGAGCTTCAAAGTTTCAAAGAGGAAATCCAGGATATATTCCCAGTTATCTCCAATATATAATATATATAATATATCTTCTAGCACCCGGAGAGCCTTGTCATAGCGCAGCGGCGACGTTGTATTTATTCGGCTGCAAGGAAGCCAGTCGAGGTGGGTAATTGCCACCCTTGCTGCTGCCACCCCCTGCGAACCGTAATATCATTATTTTTATTAAGTTTTCCTACACAGAAAGAGAGAAAGAGAGGGAAAGAAGCAACTTACGCAACCGGCAGAACGAGCGCAACGTCTGTTCCCGAGGGAGGAAAACGATAAACTGTCTCATCGCGGGGGACAAAAAATGCAGGGTTTCTTTTGAGGAAAAGAAGTCCAAACTTCGCGCATAACGAGTCCCATCTCCATCATAGTTTCAGCAGTCGGTCGTTGTATTTCGGACTTGATGAAGTTGTCCAAGTGGAAGCGAATCTCTCACGCGATTTACGGCCGGCTAGATAATAATTGAAGCGTACAATTCGTCGTTTTCTTTCTCTGATTCATGTCTTGAATCAGAGATTATAACCACAATAGAAGTACGGAATGTATGCGAGTTCTTCTGCGGTTCCTTAATATCAGTTAAATGAAATTGTAGAAATGAAATTGTTCACGTTAAAGTTGCTGATAATAAGTATTCACCGACATGTAGCAGTATTCGTCGACATACAGATTTTAAATTAATAAAAATATAATCAAAGTAATCCGAGTATAAAAAACTTGAAATAAAAATGTAAAGAATTATACGTTCTCTTAATTATAATCCTCTTCTTCATTTTTTAATTAGACTTCTGTATTCTTTCCTTCTGTCGGACGTTTTTCCACGTTCCGATTTCGCTTCTAGGAGGCTTGTGTAAAAAGTGATGCGTAATTAACTTATTGTAATGCTTCAAAGATTTATTAAGCTGTTTTAAAAACATGAAACAAGAACGTGAACTCTTTTATGAATACGAACGTATGCTTCGTACTTTGAACTTTCGTTTAATCTAAAAGCAACCTGCTTATTTTGTAGACAATGGAGCCCTTTGTCTGGGTGAAAAGTAACTGGAATGGAGAGTCTGGTTGCAAAGCGTAATGGATAAGTTAAAGCGCAGAAACGGGATGCGGGAAAAGCGATGCTAAACGAGTAAATCCATTATTATGAGCACACCGCGCGGATTTGAAATGCTCACCGCTGTTTGCCATGATCGTTCTCGCAGTTACTTACAAATTATCCGCGTTCATCGCGGGTTACCGCAACTTTCAGATTACCCCCGCGTATTCTTACAAGATAAATAGCCGCGTAAATCCACGGAAGTTCTGCTTGTTTGGTGGATTTTTTGCATTCTTCGCGTTTAAGCATCCTAAATCAGCTCTCCCTTAATCGCGACTGATATCTCTCGCGACTTTGATCGCACGAAAGAACCTTCGCCTTTGGTAATTAGGCGTACTTCGCGGCGTCTTTATGTAATTAAAACAAAACTTAGTAGAAATTAGTCGCGAGAAGGGAAAGATAATCTCGATTTGTGAGAGGCTCTCCTTCCTCGGTAGTTCGAAAGCCAAACACGGACGGGCCGTGACTCTTCTTAAACGCACAGCGAGCCTGCAACGGCAGCCGTATTAATTAAGGGAAAACTTTTTTAATTCGAACGTCGTACTTAAAAAAAACGAGCGGGTAGCCGAGACGACGAGCAAGCGTCCCTCCTTTTGCCCATGAATAATAAATAGAGAGCCCGCCGAACTTTGTCATAAATGTTATACACAGGCGTGCTGAATATTTACTCGTTTTAAGGGACAAAAGGGAAAGCTCGGAGCCACCGCCCTGTTTGGCGCAGAGATTTATCTCGCGCTAGTATATATATATATATATATATATAT
>NW_017305310.1:526003-548878 GCF_001594115.1 Trachymyrmex septentrionalis
GGAATAATTATTAATTAATTAATTTTGAGAAATTACGGAAAGTTGAAGACCAATCATGCGACGCGGCCCGGTACGTTAGCCAGAATCTTATTATGTGTGATCGAGTAATTATGTCTGAAGAATCTGATCCAAGATTAAATTAATGTCCTGTATTTCTTGTCAGAATATGTAAAAGTTTTACTCCAATAAATTAATTTTTATTTAAAAATATTTCTAAATTATTAATTATCAAAATTAATATTATTTACAATATTGAAATAAATAATTGTTTTAATTATTATTATTAAAGTGCCATATACTCTTTGAGTTAAAATATTAAAGGAAAAAAACAATTATTTATTTTTTATATACTCTATATAATTTAATTTATATAGTTTATAAATAATAAAAGTTTTAATTTAACGTTGTATTAAAGGTATCTAACAAAGCATTGAATGTTTGTTGAATAATATTATAGAAGAAAATTGTAATCAAGAGGATCTGTTTTCGACACAAAATGCTTAACTTTCTCAAAAAGCCGTTCACCTTTCATTCCGTACGACTCAGCCGGTGAATTAATCAGAGAGACGACAATGTGTCTCTCAAAAAGCTCATGAGCCAGCCTGTAATGAAATAGTCCCGGCGCACAATGGGTCGGGTTCGTTCCGGATCCGCTTCATTGTCTCACGACGGATTCATTAGGCAATCTTCCCGCGGATAACGACGCAGCGAAGTTGTCAGTCTAGCGTCATGCTTTTGAAGCTAAAGAGGCGTGCTCGCAGACTATATACTGGCAGAAAATTCCAGTTTCTAATTGCGGAAATTCGTCAAAAATATACATTTCCGGTCTTGTACTTTATAAGCATATTTCGCAGATATAACTGCATGCATCTTAAATCTTTATTTCCCGAATAATTTTTTATGTGATATGTGTGTGTGTGTGTGTGGGTGTGTGTGTGTGGGTGTGGGTGTGGTGTGTGTGGGTGGTGTGTGTGTGTGCGTGCACGTGCGTGCGTGCGTAAGTGTGTTATATATATATATATGTATATATACATATACATATATATATATATATATATTCTTATCAGATTAAACTTTGCCAAATCTTTCAGAGAATCGTGGCTCTGAACAACCAAACGCCCGTGACGTTGAGAAAATTTTAAAGATTGAAATCGAACACAGAGAATAATTATTCTTTATATAAATATTATTGACGTGAAGATAAATAAATTTAATACATTTATCAAATAATTTTATTATAAAATTTTTGTACAAAACATTCTTTAACATCTTGAAAAGTTCCTGAGACACAAACAAAAAAGGTAAAACTCTCAAAATAATTGTTTTGCCATCTTGATGTAAATATAATTCTATAATTAAAAAAAAAAATTTAATAACAGAAAAATAAATACATTAAAATAACTTAAAAAATTATCCTTAACAAATAACTGATTTAGGATTTTACAGCGAATGCAAGTAATTCGTTAACCTAGAACTCAAAAACCTATAGCCGAATGTGCTTGAATGCCAAAAAAAGAGTAAAAGTTTAAAAAAAATCGGATGTCTGATCATCCTACTTGAAGTAACTATTTATAACGAAGTTACAATTAGAATTACCTTTTTCATTATCAATAATTCAGACAAACTTTATTCCTTTTTTTAATTTATATCTTCGTAAATTACGTTTAGTTACATTTTATTACTGTTGGTAACTAACTTAATATTTATTTGATTCATGGTATTTGCTAATCAATATGAACGAAGCTATTTCAATGTATTTATTTCTCAGTGATTGAATCTTTCTTTAAATTGTAAAGTTCTATTTACATCAAAATGAAAAAACAACTATTTTGAGAGTTTTCAACTTGAAAGTCCATTCTATTTTAGCTTTAAAGTCCATTCGGTACAATTTTTTCTTTCAAGAGAAATTAATTTTAAAATAACCATAATACATTTTGTTTATTTCACATTACTTTTTGATTTAGTATGATTTGAGTAAATAATGAGTGCAAAAAGTATTCGTGCACAGAAAATACTTTTTAAAAAGCGTTATTTTTAAAAAGTAAATATTATCCAGCAAGAAATGAGTCGAATTCATGTCGAATCGATATCAATACGGAAATCACAATATCATTTACGGACATCGATTCGATACATAATTGACGTTCATTTTCTTGCTTATAATTAACAATTTACTCATAAAATAGACGACATATTTCTCAAAATTAAATATACCAAAAAGATATATTAATTATAAAAAATATATTATTTAAAATATAAGTGTAAAGTGCAAATTGTATAGGCTGGATGATCAAAAAGTATTTGTACAGTCGAAAAATTAAACTTCTGAAATCAGAAATACGGAGCTTATTTGTTTATGTTAGAACAGAATGTATTCATTATGCGAAATTGTTAATTAATGTTTAATTACTTATTTCTTACAAATAAGACTTTTTTATAAAAAATTCCCTTACCAAACACTTTTTGCAGTCACTGTATACGTAAGATAAAATTACTAAGACAAATGAAATTATTTCTACACGATACAGAATATAATGAAATAAAATACATATCTCTTTCATTATTATATAGGACAAAATCTATATTAAAATTATAATATCTTGAAAATGAAAAATTACACCGAAATAAATCAAGATAAATTTAAATATTAAAAGTTGATGCTTTAATGTAACATTCACGAAATTTTTATATAAAATTCGCCGATGCTACAATGTTAAAAAAACATTCAAAGTAATATCTTATATAATATTATACGAGTCACATAAAATATGTGGTTTAAAAAAATAAAGAAAGTTTAAACGCAAATGTTCACTCAGTTTCGAAATAATCAATTCAATCGTCAATAAATGTACTTGTTTTGTACATTTGTAATATGTAAATTAACCTTGTCTAAAAGGAGGTCAAAAATTTCAATAAAAAATAAATTGTCATCTGAAGTAAATAATTTTATATATTCTGCCAAATCAGAATCGGAAAGATTTTCCGCAATGGTCCAATGAAATTGAAGGGTTTGGTGAATCTGTCAAGATACAGGTAATGACATAAAGTTAATAAAATATTTCGCATTTAACGTTACAATTATATTACACGACAATTATATGACAGCTATTATTTTTAAGAATCGTGGAAGTTAAACATACAATTATTATAAAAATTTTCTTGTCGACAAATTTCTACAAAGTTATACAAGAAATGAAGATACATTACTAAAAATATCAAAAAATAAACAATATCAAATATAACAATATTAAATAAATTTTCCTTGTTGGCTACGTTCCGAAACACTACTCGAGTACTCTTATATAACACTTTGTACTTTTTTAACATAAGGTTGAAAACAATATTTAACTGTGTTAACAAAAAAAATAAAAAAATGATACACATAAGCACGCGGGTAACATTAATAATCTTTGATATACATGGAATATACTTACTTGTGAATTTGTTTGAAGCGCCCTTTTAAATCAATTGAACATGTGCAATTGTGGCTTTACATTCTTTACATGTTGTCTCTGTGTCGCGTTTTATAGTAAAAAAGTTCTAAACCCAATGGAATTCAACTTCTTTCTTCTCCTTTTCTGTTAATTTATTTGGATGTGTCTCTATCAAGTCAGCTTATAAAGTATTTAAGTGGTTAATATATGTAATGAATTTTTTGTTACATCGATGGCATGTTGCATTATTACATCGCGTCAATTTGGTAATGTCCACGTAACTAGCGACTGGGATCAAAATGTCTGCTACTTTCTTGAAAAAATTATTTCTAATTGTCTACTAAATCTACTTATTCTAAAGGTAATTGATGGAATCATTACAAGAATGTTTCATATAATAGATAGAATATATTTATATAGAAAATTTGATATTAAATTCAAAACATCTATATCATAATTAATGCAAAGTAATTATAATTACTCGTTAAGTGCTTCTGTTCCTTCCGTACATTCATGAAAATTGTTATTTTTTGACGATTTACATTTTTTAGTGTTATTGTTTGCATCCATGTCACTATCTGAACAGCTCTCGTTAATTATTACACTGTCACTTTGAAATGATATCCTACATTTATATAAGGATTTTAATAAAGTAATAAAAATTCTCTACAGAAATTATTCTCAATTATGCACACTAATTATTCGACTACATGAAAATGTTAAAAATTATTATTTCCTTAGAATATTATTATTCAAACATTTAAAAATGATCAGGATTGTATCAATCAAGTAGATTTAACTATTCTATAAATTTAATCATTCCTGAAAAAAATTAAAATGATTAAATATTACTAGTTCTGTTTATACGTGGTGATAGTAAATTTGAATTCGGAGATACGTTTTGTACTCAATAAAACGACATAATATATATGTGAGTACAAATAATAGGTGCGTCATATATCGTATTTGCTGACACGAATATATGATACATCTTTCCATTAATGGCTATTTATTAATCCTAATCATCGTCACATTTTCTCTAGTTAATATCAACTGTTTTATTATAATCAATTTTACATTCTTCCGTTTATTAATTTTTTGTATAATTGGAGTATACTTTGTTGTGATTGCTTTTTAAGTGTCGTTTTAAATTATGAAATCTTATGTACTTTTTAACATATGTACTTTTGTGCAACTAACAGGTTTTTTATATATTTTGCACGTTGCTTTTAAATCGTTTTTTAAAGTAAAATAGTCCCAAGTCCAATTGAATTCACATCTTTTTTCTCTTCTTTTGTTTAATGTTCTTCTACCAAGTGCTTATGTAAAGAAACTAACCAATTATTTATAATGAACTTACCATTACAATAGTCACTTGTTGTTTCATTAATTTTCCTTAAATTTGTGTAATGTTCAGCGACGTATTCAGCGACGAACTAGAGTTTGATTGTCTGTTACTTCCCTGAAAAAATAACTTCCCTGATTGACTATATATATTATACAGATGATTGATGAAACAATAAATGAATTTTTTCCATAATAGATAAATTATATTTGGGGAAAAAATTTAATGTTTATGATTTACTTATATGTACTACATTTAATACAAAGAAGTTATAGTTACTCATTAAGTGCTTCTGTTTCTTCTGTAGATTCGTGTAATTGATAATTAGATAAGTTTAACAATTCTTGATGTTTCGCTTCACTTATATTGCAGTCTGCATGGTCATATGTTTTCGTTGTTTATTGCAATATCGGGACTTGGACCAAATATACTACATTTATGTAAAAAATGATTTAAAAGATGATAAAAAATCAGTAAAGGTATTTTTTTCTATTATGTACACTACTCCATTATCAAGTATCAGTTTTAAGAATCTTATTATACGAATGTTTGAAAGCGAATGTAGAATGTAGTAATCAAGCAAATTCAAATATTCGATCACTCGAATCATTCAAAATAAATATAATATAAAAATAATCGAATATTACTATTTCTTTTATACGTGGTAATAGTAAGTTCCAATTTGGGCACGAATTTTGTACTAAATCAAACTACAAATTATAGAGTTATGTACAATTACTACGAATAATCTTTATATCGTGTTTGCTGACACGCATGTTAGATACATTTTCCCTAATGCGTTCCCTAATCTCTGTTACATTTTGTTATAGTTAATATTTAGTTTCATTGCAATTAATTATGTATTTTTCAATACATTTATTAATTTTTTGTATATTTGAAATATACTTACTTGTGCGTTATCTTTAAGTGAGTTTTTAAATTATGTGTATGTTTGGAGCTAACAGATTTGTTACATAGGTTGCATGTTGCAATTGAATCGCCTTTTAAGGTAAAATAATCCCAGATCCAGAAGAATTTGTCTTCTTTTTTCTCTTTTTCTGTTAATTTGTCTGGATGTTTGTTTACCAAGTGCTTATGAAAAATATATAAGTGCCGAACATGCATAGAATATGTATCATTACAATGATTGCATGTTACTTTATCACTTTCTGTTAATTTAGTGTAATGTCCACGTATCCAGCGACGAACTGGGATTAGATCGTGTGCTGCTTCCCTGAAAAAATAACATCTCTGATTGGCTACATATTATAAAGATGACTGATGAAATAATAATTAATTGTTTCCCGTAATAGATAGATTATATTTATGTAGAAAATTTAATGTTTATCATTGTTTAAATTAAACTAAGTAGATAATTCTGCTAATTATTCGTATGGGCAGATCACATTCAGACTTACATTAATTATGTTGTTAAACACGTGTCTTGTTATCGCTTTACTTTCTGCAATTATTCCAACAGTTCTTCTAGTCTGCACGCGCTTATTACCGGCACTGTAATCTTCAAAATTCATGATTGTTTATCTATCAATCAGCTGTTGATTTCGCTTCATACTACATATCCATTCGCGACCTTTTCTGTTTTGCCGGAAGGCTAATGTTACCTTCGGTATCTGTCTATATATATCGTTCAATGAATATTGTTATTAACGCTCGAATAAAGCTCGGCAGCACATCTCTCCGTAATCGTTCTAATTCGCTACTCATTTCAACACCGTCTGATTTTTCGTGTCTGTTCGCCATCACGACGATGGCTGGGAATTCGGTACCATCTATTCTCGCAACAGTTCCAACAATGATTTACTTATATGTATTGTAATTTATGCAAAGC
Source organism: Trachymyrmex septentrionalis (assembly GCF_001594115.1). Classification (NCBI taxonomy): domain Eukaryota; kingdom Metazoa; phylum Arthropoda; class Insecta; order Hymenoptera; family Formicidae; genus Trachymyrmex; species Trachymyrmex septentrionalis. Next base: position 532,632 of record NW_017305310.1, read on the forward strand.
AGTTATAGTTACTCATTAAGTGCTCCTTTTCCATCGTGTAAATGCTTTTTACAATCGTGTAATTAATGATTAGATAAGTTTAATGAATTAGATGGTCCTTGATATTTCGCTTTTCTTAAAATTATATCTCAGTTTGGATCGTTATATGAATTGCTTTTGTTATTTATTGAACTATCTTGGACGAAATATCCTACGTTTATGTAAGGAATAATTTAAAGGTAAAAAAAAGAGGCAATAGAGGTATTGTTTTCAATTATGTACACTATTCTACTATAAACAAAGCATCCGTTTTAAAAATTTTATTATACGAATATTTAAAAGCGAATGTAGGATGTAATAATCAAGTAAATTCAAATATTCTATCGATCGAATTGTTCCTCGGAAAAATAAAAATAATCGAATATTACTAGTTCTTTTATACGTGGTTATGGTAAGTTTAAATTTAGGGATGATTTTGTATTTCTTGTTTGTAATTAACAATTTACTTATAAAATAGACGACATATTTCTCAAAATTAAATATACCAAAAGATGTATTAATTATAAAAAATATATTATTTAAAATATAAGTGTAAAGTGAAAATTGTATAGGCAGGATGATCAAAAAGTATTTGTACAGTCGAAGAATTAAACTTCTGAAATCAGAAATACGGAGCTCATTTGTTTATGTTAGAACAGAATGTATTCATTATGCGAAATTGTTAATTAATGTTTAATTACTTATTTTTTACAAATAAGACTTTTTTATAAAAAATTCCCTTACCAAACACTTTTTGCAGTCACTGTATACGTATGATAAAAAAATTACTAAGTACAAATGAAATTATTTCTACACAATACAGAATATAACGAAATAAAATACACATCTCTTTCATTATTATACAGGAAAAAATATATATTAAAATTATAATATGTTGAAAATGAAAAATTACACCGAAATAAATCAAGATAAATTTAAATATTAAAAGTTGATGCTTTAATGTATAACATTCATGAAATTTTTATATAAAATTCGCCGATGCTACAATGTTAGAAAAACGTTCAAAGTAATATTTAATATAATACTATACGAGTCACATAAAATATGTGGTTTGAAGAAATAAAAAAAGTTTAAACGCAAATGTTTACTCAGAAATAAATTCACTTCGGAATAATCAATTCAATCGTCAATAAATGTATCTGTTTTGTACATAATATGTAAATTAACCTTGTCTAAAAGGAGGTCAAAAATTTCATTAAAAAATAAATTGTTATCTGAATTAAATAATTTTATATATTCTGCCAAATCAAAATTGGAAACATTCTCCGCAATGGTCCAATGAAATTGAAGCGTTTGGTGTGAATCTGTTAAGATACAGGTAATAACATAAAGTTAATAAAATATTTGGCATTTAACGTTACAATTATATTACACGACAATTATATGACAGCTATTATTTTTAAGAATCGTGGAAGTTAAACATACAATCATTATAAAAATTTTCTTGTCCAAAAATTTCTACAAAATTATACAAGAAATGAAGATATATTACTAAAAATATCAAAAAATAAACAATATCAAATTTGGAATCAATTTTTCTTGTTGGCTACGTTCCGAAACACTACTCGAGTACTCTTATATAACACTTTGTACTTTTTTAACATAAGGTTGAAAACAATATTTAACTGCGTTAACAAAAAAAATAAAAAAATGGTACACATAAACACGCGGGTAACATTAATAATCTTTGATATTGAGTTGCCTGAGATTCGTCACTAGACGTGTATCGTCGTCACAGCCAGGCATATTGCTCGACCATCGAGCGGCGTCTACAAATAGTGAAGTTCAGTTAGAAGAACAGCATCAAAATGTCACATCTCAAGGAAGCATTGCTGCTGATTTGCCTTTTCGCGGGATACGTTCATGGTGGATTGATAGATTGTAACTTTGAAATTTTGGAAAGGAACATTTTCGACCACTGGGCTACTACATGCCCAAGAATATTTGATCCAAAGGAAAACAATTATTGCTGCGTCGATATAGAGAATAAAAGGTCTTATTGCTGCACTTTGTTGGAATTTGCGAAGACAACTGGAGTTACTCTCATTCTTCCTGTAGCAGCTGGAGTGATTGGAATTATTTTCCTAGTAATATGCTGCATATCTTGCTTCTGCTGTGGCTGCTGTCCCTGGTATCGCCGTCCTCAAGGACCAGGCTTCGCATAATACCGTTCCAACACAACGTTTCTTCCACGAAGAGCATTTGTATGCCAATATTTGATAAATTTTTCATTTATATTCTGCTTCCTATATGTAATCTAATTAATTGAACTAATTCCCATGAGGAACATGTATACTTATTTTACTATACATATATCCATTGCGAAAGTATATTTTTTTCTTATAAGAATATCAGCATTATCTCTTCAATCTTATTTGATTTTATGTTATGTCTCTTAGCAGAAACGTAACATTACTTCTTCCATACATCCTCAGATATATGGAACGTTCAGTCTATGTTGCTTCTGAACGGCCTAATTTAAAGATAATTCTCATGGCAATGATATTGATGATTCATTGCCACTGTCTTCCAACAGCATTATGCCAATGTATATTTTTTACAATATTAATAGCAGAATGTTTTTGTAGAAGATTTAAATTTAAATTCTTATTCAATTGCTATATTCTTATAAGGAGAATCTAATCTTCCAATTATAGATGTAAGATAACTTGTGCAGTGGAAATTAATAAGTCTGAGACATATAACCTCGCGTATAACGTACAATAGTACGTATGAAATGCTGTGTTACATCACTGTATATTTTTATATAAATCGCGTTTTGATATTTTTTTGTTAGTTTAACGATGTCTCATTTAATGTTAAGCATACCTCATTAAAATGTACATATGAAATGTTCCAAATTACGTGTGAGAAAAATATGATATAGTTTTTATTTTATAGATTATTATTTTTTATATTAAGAACAACATGCAGCTCTGTGTGTGCGTGCGTGTGTGTGTGTGGAATATACTTACTTGTGAATTCGTTTTAAGCGCCCTTTTAAATCAATTGAACATGTGCAATTGTGGCTTTACATTCTTTACATGTTGTCTCTGTGTCGCGTTTTATAGTAAAAAAGTTCTAAACCCAATGGAATTCAACTTCTTTCTTCTCCTTTTCTGTTAATTTATCTGGATGTGTCTCTATCAAGTCAGCTTATAAAGTATTTAAGTAGTTAATACATATAATGAATTTTTTGTTATATAGATTGCATGTTGCATTATTACATCGAGTCATTTTAGTGTAATGTATCCAGCGACTGGGATCAGAATGTCTGCTACTTTCTTGAAAAAATTATTTCCAGTTGTCTACTAAATCTACTTATTATAAAGATAATTGATGGAATCACTACAAGAATGTTTTATATAATAGATAGAATATATTTATATAGAAAATTTGATATTAAATTCAAAACATCATATATTATAATTAATGCAAAGTAATTATAATTACTCGTTAAGTGCTTCTGTTCCTTCCGTACATTCATGAAAATTGTTATTTTTTGATGATTTCCTTTTTTTAAAGTTATTGTTTGCATCCATGTCACTATCTGAACAGCTCTCGTTAATTATTACACTGTCACTTTGAAATGATATCCTACATTTATATAAGGATTTTAATAAAGTAATAAAAATTCTGTAGAGAAATTATTCTCAATTATGCACACTAATTATTCGGCTACATGAAAATGTTAAAAATTGTTATTTTCTTAGAATATTATTATTCCAACATTTAAAAATGATCAGGATTGTAGCAATCTAGTAGATTCAACTATTCTATACATTTAATTCCTGAAATTTTTTATTCCTGAAAAAAATTAAAATGATTAAATATTGCTAGTTCTTTTTATACGTGGTGATAGTAAATTTGAATTCGGAGATACGTTTTGTACTCAATAAAACGACATAATATATATGTGTCTACAAATAATAGGTGCGTCTTATATCGTATTTGCTGACATGAATATATGATACATTTTTCCATTAATGGCTATTCATTAATCCTAATCATCGTTACATTTTCTCTAGTTAATATTAACAGTTTTATTATAATCAATTTTACATTCTTCTGTACGTTTATTAATTTTTTGCATAATTGGAGTATACTTGTTGTGATTGCTTTTTAAGTGTCGTTTTAAATTATGAAATCTTATGTACTTTTTACGTACTTTTGTGCAACTAACAGGTTTTTTACATATTTTGCACGTTGCCTTTAAATCATTTTTTAAAGTAAAATAGTTCCAAGTCCAATTGAATTTCACATCTTTTTTCTCTTCTTTTGTTTAATGTTCTTCTACCAAGTGCTTATGTAAAGAAACTGACCAATTATTTATAATGAACTTACCATTACAATGGTCACTTGTTGTTTCATTAATTTTCCTTAAATTTGTGTAATGCCCAGCGATGTATTCAGCGACGAACTGGAGTTTGATTGTCTGCTACTTCCCTGAAAAAATACCTTCCCTGATTGACTATATATATTATACAGATGATTGATGACACAATAAATGAATTTTTTCCGTAATAGATAGATTATATTTGTGTAGAAAATTTAATGTTTTTGATTTACTTATATGTATTATATTTAATACAAAGAAGTAATAGTTACTCATTAATTCCTTCTGTTTCTTCTGTAGATTCGTTTAATTGATAATTAGATAGGTTTAACAATTCTTGATGTTCCGCTTCACTTATATTGCAGTTTGCATGGTCATATGTTTTCGTTGTTTATTGCAATATCGGGACTTGAACCAAATATCCTACATTTATGTAAGAAATGATTTAAAAAGTTATAAAAAAATGCAGTAGAGATATTATTATCAATTATGTACACTACTCCATTATCAAGTATCAGTTTTAGGAATCTTATTAAACGAATATTTAAAAGCGAATGTGAAATGTAGTAATCAAGTAAATTCAAATATTCTATCAATCGAATCATTCCTGGGAAAAATAAAAATATTAAATATTATTAATTTTTTTATGTCTTGTGATAATAATTTTAAATTTGAGCATAAATTTTGTACTCAATAGAACTACAAAATATAGAGTTATTTATAATTAGTACGAATAAATGCGTCTTTACATCGTATTTGCTGACACGCATTTTTGATACATTACATGTTACCATAATAGATACATTACATTTGTGTAGAAAATTTAATGTTTATGATATACTTATATATATTTTATTTAATACAAAGCAGTTATAGTTACTCATTAAATTCTTCTGTTTCTTCTATAGATTCGTGTAATTGATAATTAGATAAGTTTAATGATTCTTGATGTTCCACTCCGCTTATATCCCAGTTTGCATGGTTATATGAATTGCTTTCGTTGTTTATTGTACTATCTGGACTTGGACCAAATATCCTACATTTATATAAGAAATGATTTAAAAAGTGATAAAAAAATGCAGTAGAGATATTATATACACTACTCCATTATCAAGTATCAGTTTTAGGAATCTTATTATACGAATATTTAAAAGCGAATGTGGAATGTAGTAATCACGTAAATTCAAATATTCTATCAATCGAAACATTCCTGGGAAAAATAAAAATGTTAAATATTATTAATTTTTTTATATCTGGTGATAATAATTTTAAATTCGAGCATAAATTTTGTACTCAATATAGAACTACAAAATATAGAGTTATTTATAATTAGTACGAATAAATGCGTCTTTATATCGTATTTGCTGACACGCATGTTTGATACATCTTTCCATAATGCATACCCTAATCTCTGTTACATTTTGTTTTAGTTAATATTTATAGTTTTATTACAATTAATTATATATTTTTCAATACATTTATTAATTTTCTGCATATTTGGAATATACTTACTTGTGCCTTATCTTTAAATGTTTTTTTAAATTAGATATATATCTGGACTTAAGAGATTTGTAACATAGGTTGCATGTTATTGAATCGCCTTTTAAGGTAAAATAGTCCCAACACCAGAAGAATTTGTCTTCTTTCTTCTCTTCATCTGTTAATTTGTCTGGATGTGCCTCTACCAAGTGCTGATGTAAAATATGTAAGTGACGAACTTCTATAATGTATTTATCATTACAATGATTGCATGTTACTTGATCACTTCTTGTTAATTTTGTGTAATGTCCACGCATCCAGCGACGAACTGGGATGAAATTGTCTGATTCTTTCCTAAAAAAATAACTTATTTGAATGGCTATACATATTATAAAGATGATTAATGAAACAATAAATGAATGTTTCCCGTAATAGATACATTACATTTGTGTAGAAAATTTAATGTTTATGAGTTACTTATATGTATTATATTTAATACAATGCAGTTATAGTTACACATTAAGTGCTTCTGTTTCTCCTGTAGATTCGTGTAATTGATAATTAGATAAGTTTACTGATTCTTGATATTCCGCTTCTATCCCACTTACCTGTATATCCCAGTTTGCATCGTTATATAAATTGCTTTCGTTATTTATTGCACTATCGGGACTTGGACCAAGTATCCTACATTTATGTAAAGAATGATTTAAAAAATTATAAAAAATGCAGTAAATGTATTGTTTTCAATTATGTACACTATTCCACTATGGACAAAGTATCACTTTTAAGAGTCTTATTACACGAATATTTAAAAGCGAATGAAGAATGTAGTAATCAAATAAATTCAAATATTCTATCAATCGAATCTTTCCTGGAAAATATAATAATGGTCGAATATTACTAGTTCTTTTATACATTATGATAATAAGTTCAAATACGATGATGAATTTTACTGAATAAAACAAAATATAGAGTCATATACAATTAGTATGAATAAGTGCGTCTTTATCGTATTTGCTGAAATGCATGTTTGATACGTTTTTCCATAATAGCTACCTTAGTCTCCATTACATTTTCTTTAGTTAATATTAATAGTTTTATTATAACCAGTTTTATATTTTTCGTACGTTCATCGATTGTTTTCCGATTTGCGCAATATACTTACTTGTGAATGTTTTTTAAGTGTCTTTTTAAATTCTCTGCTCTTGTGTAACGGACTGTTGTTTCACATATTTTGCATATTGCATTTGCATCGTTTTTTATGTTGAAATAGTCCCAAATCCAGAAGAATTTGACTTCTTTCTTTTCTTCTTCTGTTAATTTGTCTGGATGTGCCTCTACCAAGTGCTTATGTAAAATAAATAAGTGCCGAATAAGTATATCGAAATGATCATTACAATGATTGCATGTTGCTTTATCACTTTCTGTTAATTTAGTGTAATGTCCACGTATCCAGCGACGAACTGGGATTAGATTGTGTGCTGCTTCCCTGAAAAAATAACATCTCTGATTGGCTACATATTATAAAGATGACTGATGAAATAATAATTAATTGTTTCCCGTAATAGATAGATTATATTTATGTAGAAAATTTAATGTTTATCATTGTTTAAATTAAACTAAGTAGATAATTCTGCTAATTATTCGTATGGGCAGATCACATTCAGACTTACATTAATTATGTTGTTAAACACGTGTCTTGTTATCGCTTTACTTTCTGCAATTATTCCAACAGTTCTTCTAGTCTGCACGCGCTTATTACCGGCACTGTAATCTTCAAAATTCATGATTGTTTATCTATCAATCAGCTGTTGATTTCGCTTCATACTACATATCCATTCGCGACCTTTTCTGTTTTGCCGGAAGGCTAATGTTACCTTCGGTATCTGTCTATATATATCGTTCAATGAATATTGTTATTAACGCTCGAATAAAGCTCGGCAGCACATCTCTCCGTAATCGTTCTAATTCGCTACTCATTTCAACACCGTCTGATTTTTCGTGTCTGTTCGCCATCACGACGATGGCTGGGAATTCGGTACCATCTATTCTCGCAACAGTTCCAACAATGATTTACTTATATGTATTGTAATTTATGCAAAGCAGTTATAGTTACTCATTAAGTGCTCCTTTTCCATCGTGTAAATGCTTTTTACAATCGTGTAATTAATGATTAGATAAGTTTAATGAATTAGATGGTCCTTGATATTTCGCTTTTCTTAAAATTATATCTCAGTTTGGATCGTTATATGAATTGCTTTTGTTATTTATTGAACTATCTTGGACGAAATATCCTACGTTTATGTAAGGAATAATTTAAAGGTAAAAAAAAGAGGCAATAGAGGTATTGTTTTCAATTATGTACACTATTCTACTATAAACAAAGCATCCGTTTAAAAAATTTTATTATACGAATATTTAAAAGCGAATGTAGAATGTAATAATCAAGTAAATTCAAATATTCTATCGATCGAATTGTTCCTCGGAAAAATAAAAATAGTCGAATATTACTAGTTCTTTTATACGCGGTTATAGTAAGTTTAAATTTAGGGATGATTTTGTATAAATAAAACTATAAAATGTAGAGTTATATACAATTAGTACGAATAGGTGCGTCTTTAGATCATATTTGCTGACACGCATGTTTGATATATTTTTCCATAATGCATACCCTAATCTCTGTTACATTTTTTATTTTAGTTAATATTTATAGTTTCATTACAATTAATTATATATTTTTTAATACATTTATTAATTTTTTGTGTATTTGGAATATACTTACTTGTGCATTATCTTTAAGTGACTTCTTAAATTACTTGTATTTTTGGACCTATGAGATTTGTTACATAGGTTACATGTTGCAATTGAATCGCCTTTTAAGGTGAAATAGTACCAACTCCAGCAGAATTTGACTTCTTTCTTCTCTTCTTCTGTTAATTTGTCTGGATGTTTCTCTACCCAGTGCTTATGTAAAATATGGAAGTGCCGAATATCTATAAAGAAATTTATCATTATAATTGCATGTTGCTTCATTACTTCCCAGTTTTTTTGTGTAATGGCCACGTATCCAGCGACGAACTGGGATTAGATTGTGTGCTGCTTCCCTGAAAAAATAACTTCTCTGATTGGCTACATATAATATTATAAAGATGACTAATGAGATAATAATTAATTGTTTCTCGTAACAGATAGATTATACAATATTTGTGTAGAAAATTTAATGTTTATGATTATTTAAATTAAATTAATTAATTCTATAAGATAAATTTTCATAGAATATCTAAAGCTCATATAAATATATATTTTATATATATAAATATATATTATTAATTAATAATTAATTATACATATACATATATATTACTGATCAATAATTAAACTAAGTAGATAATTGTTCTGCTAATTATTCGTATCGGCAGATCACATTCAAACTTACATTAATTATGTTGTTAAACACGTGTTTCGTTATCGCTTCACGTTCAACAGTTATTCCAATAGTTCTTCTAGTCTGCTCGCGTTTATTACCAGCACTGAAACTTTCAAAATTCGCGATTGTTTATCTATCAATCAGCTGTTGATTTCGCTTCATACTACATATCCATTCGCGACCTTTTGCCGGAGGGCTAATGTTACCTTTCGGTATATCTGTCTTTATATATCGCTCCATGAATATTGTTATTAACGCTCGAATAAAGCTTAGCAGCACATCTCTCTGGAATTGTTCTAATTCGCTACTCATTTCAACACCGTCTGACTCCTCGTGTCTGTTCGCCATCACGACGATGCCTGGGTATTCCGTACCATCTATTCTCGCAACAGTTCCAACAATGATTTACTTATATCGTTATATATATATATATATATATATTTTAGGGTAATAAATCTAAATATATTTATGTAAATTAAAAAATTGATACGTAAAATGCATTGTTTAATTATAATTGAAGATTATTTGAGACATTAATTGAGATCAAAGTATACAGTTTGAGAAATATTAATAAGAATAGTATTTGTTTGCCGGAAACTTATAATTTTTTCTTCTTCTGTTTTGGAATTCATTTGTTAAAAATACGCAAATTTAGAGTTAAATCAATCTTTCGTGGATCGACAGAAATTACCGACAAAAAAGGAAATGCAAAGTCTGTTATCCCTCGAGTGCACTTGGTTCCAATAACGATGCCTCTTTCCCATAGCGTATAGAAGCTTCAAGGGGAAATGGAGGAAATATTTAATAAAGAATATGGTCTGCATATTCATGATGTCGCTGCGCCACGCCTAAAGACATATTGAACGAAAGCTTAATTATCCCCGTCGCAAGAATCAATTTGAGGTCGAATAATTGTAATCTTCGTCTTTGTTAAATGAGGAAAGTCGCCGTTTGTTAACGCAATCCCCTGAGTACTATCGAACAGAAAAATAATTTCGCTATGTATACATATACTATACTTAACATATACGGTAACGAGCTTTGTCGTTAACAATCACATGCTCGAACTTTTAAAAATAATTAAAAGCTTAAATGAAACGAGATTTTGTATTTAGCGTTTATTTCATTTTTCTATTCTTGTTGACAATATTTATTTATTGCCGAATATATTTGACATAATATGATATGTTCTAGAAGATTATTTTCACTTATAATTCCTCCTCAATTAATCTTTCTGATTAACTAACAATTATATTTGCAAAAAAATATAAAAATATTGTATTTTAATTTTGCTTTAGATAGTATATGTATTTTTATGTTATATAATATATATTCCAAATTAAATATTAATTTAATATTTTAATATAATATATTTTAATATAATGCAATATTTTAATGTAATTATATATTATTTAATAATATCCCAAAGATTTTAGCTTTATTCTAAAATGCAAGTAAAAACTCAACACAAAATTGTCAATATAAAATAAAGTAGATACACGCGCTCACACACACTGAGGGTACATAGAGTACTACAGAGCATATCTCCTTTTATTTAATTGATCCTCTTAGTTCATATATATTTTTTAAGAGTTATGAACGTTAAACAGTGCGTTTAGCGTTCATGAAATCATTATGAATGAGTTTACGACTGTAAATGTGTCTGTCTGCTTCAACTATAGCCTGCCATTGCTTTCACGTGTACTACGAAAAAAGAAGCATCTTGAACAGAAAAAAGAAATCGGTCGTAAAACGAAATCAATTCCTGGAGGGAAGTCTAATCTGCGTTAGTACTTAGATATGGGGGTAGTTATCAAGTAAGTTTCATTATTTGTGAAATAAGATTCCTAAGATATTCAGACGGCTTAATGAAACTCCTGATTCTGGAATTTCTTCCACTTATAAAGTAAATGTACTTCTTTGCACATCATAATTAGTAATAATATTTTTATAATTAATTGACAAACGTTTTCTGTCTTAATTAAAAAATTAAGCAGAACATTAATGTAATACAAAAGAATATCGTGATTTATCTTTAGAACTTTTAGAATTTTTAATTAATTGAAAAACAAGTTTTTATTTATGAGCATTTCTAACTTTCTTTAAAACTTTCTTTAAAACTTTAAATATTTCTGGTTGGAAAAGATTGATATCAAAATATATCGTTTCATTACTTCGACGCAGAGACGTTTGAAAACAAGATCGTGATAAACGGGTGCGATTCGGGAATGGAAAAAAAGATTATAATATTACAAAGTTACAAACTTTTGTCTTTCACTCCCACAGTCCACCTTTGGTGTCGCGTAAAATTGAATTCAGAAGCAGGTTGTCGTGGAACGAAGGTCGGAAGTTGATTTTCCGAGTTAACCGCCGAGAATGACAGGTCGTCGGAAACCGAATCCGTCAGATGCAAGAAAACTTTCGGACGTACCGCCCTACTGGCGCCATGAACGAATCGAAATGACAAAGGGAGACTCGAGAGAGAAAAGAAACTATGTTAGATAAACGGGATAAGAAACGGCGGTTCTTAAAGAGAACACGCTGGTGTCAATTTGTTGCGCAATTTGTCATCCATGCAGAATATGTGAAAAATTCATTTAATCAGAAGAAATGCTCTGTATTAAAAAAATCGTGTGTCCTAAATTTAAATCCATCATAACGTGTCGTGTCATCATAAATTAAATTTACATGATTCTCGAATGCATGGAAAGAAGAATTTTACTAAAATATTTATAAATTTAACTAAATACAGATCTAAAGATAATTTTGTCGAATCGTCAAAATTATTATATAGAACAATATCAAATATAAGGAGCAATGCTACAAAAATTTTTAATTTAGCAATCAGTTTAAGCACCCTACATATTTGAATCCGTTAAAATTATTTTCAGATCTGTACAAGCTCAATTTTTATAAATACTTTGGTAAAACTTTTTTCTGTGAGTCACGCAATTAAAGGTCAGTGCACGGGGTTTGGGATTTAAATTTCAACCACGTTTGTGATGTGCTACGGTAAGCAAGTGTAGCGAGGAATAACGAAGGTCGGGGAAACTGTGGAGGGGGAAGATATTAGAAAGGTCGTTCTTTCCCAAAGGGGAATTCCATTCAGGGATTCTCGTCGATTCGTCGATGGATGCGCCGGACGAATTCAAATCATCCATCGCCGGGCAAATGATGGCGTAAACAAGGCGCGAGTCTCCTAATGCAAGCGTGACGAGCATGCGCGAGCGCGAGCGTTCGCGTAAAGCGGCATTGGCAGACCCTCGCGTGAGGGGTTCGAAGGTTCTTCGTTTGATGATAAACGAGGTCGAGAGTTAGAAGCGAGCGTGAGAAGATTTGCGACAGTGCAAGTAGACGGGTCCCTCGTGCTGTCTGAAAGCTTTTCGAGGGACTTACCCCCTTGCAAGATGCATCCTTCCTGCAAAAAAGAAAAGGTAGGAAAGATTTTTCCTGCATATGTCATAGATATAATTTTATCTGACATTTTAAGGGATGGCCTGGGTGCGTTTCTCAAGTCCACTGATATCTTTCGCGATCTCTCGTTTCGATGACCGAGGCAAAAATTTCAGATTGAAAATTATCTGTTGTCGACATCCACAACCGAGATACGCTCGATAAGAGTCCATAAGGAAACAAATTCTTTGAGACAATTCCGAAGAAATTCCGAGAAGGTCCTTTCTTCAATAACTCGAAAGGGATACGGAAAGGAACGACGGTAAGGAAAACGACGAGAAAAGTTCGTCCACACTTTCTGAGCCTGTTATCGGTCCCCCTCCTAAATCGATACCGTTTTATCTGCCACGTTCCTTTCCGACTTCCGTCCTTTGAGCTGCACCCCTCACATTCCCTATCCCATCTTTCTTTCTTCCTCCCTATTTATGCAGGCCACGACATGCACGCGAATTCAATTCCGTTCTGGAACCTGGCAGGCGATACGACCTACTCGCATCGAAAGTGAAGTCGCTCCTTCTTGCTCGCTTAGGCTTCCTGCATTTTCCTTTCTTCCTCTGCTTTATTTCCTTTATCGAGAGATACGAGACACCATGCCGTGGATTCAATGTTCATGTTACCTGTTTCTAAAGGAGCAGACATTTCTCACTAAAGGCTCTGTGAGGAGAAATTAATGCATAAATTCTAATGTAAGTATACTTAAATTATAATTTAACTCTTTCGCAAAATAAATTTTACATAATATATTTGTGCTTAATTTTTAACGTAAATATGTAAAATTATATTAATTCTTCATCGATAATGTGAAATTTTCTCCCTTTATCAGCGAGATCGTCACACTTCAACAGATTTTTAATATTGTGTTTCTTACATAAATATAAATTTTTTGACAGATTCATAAATTTATCTACCAGAATTTACAAAAAAGTTTGACATAATGTAATTAATGTTATGTAATGTTTAGAATTTTATGATTTCTGAATAAACCAAATCAGTTCATTTATGAGTCATATCGAATCATACGATCAACTTCGAACACGAGCTCTACCCGACACATGGCTATAACATCCGGGCTCTTTGTTCGCACGCGACTTCCGAGTGACTGTCTGCACATCGCATTACGAGGAGAGAACACTTGGGGCGCTCCTTTCCCTCTTCGGATTAATTTATAGCCCCGTAAAAGAGGAGGAGATTGTCTTTGCTCGCGCCCTCCGTGGTTTGGCAGCGACGTTTTTACGATTCGCGCCCATTGTCTGCTCTCGCGGAATGAACGCTGCCAATTTTCGTCCGCACCTGAAAGCACGCTCGAGGGAGAAGACAATCTCTGCCTTTGCTTTCCTTTTTTTCGCAGGACTTGTTCGATCGCGACCGAGTGGCACATTCACGATGAAATTGCATCGTTAAAAGACACCTAACGCGTAGCTATCTCTTTTTTAGATTGTCAGTACGCGTCAATTACGTCTGACAAAAAGTATTTTCTCGGTTTCAGCGTATATCAAGGGCTGTGTTCGGAAATATTATCCGAGTGCCCCCGTGTATCGTTTTTATTATTCACCCGACGTTAAACAGGGATAAAATGATACATCCGGGGCACTCGGATAATATTTCCGAACGCAACCAAGGTATTGACATACATCCTTTTCAACAATATTAAAGGATTACTTTGAATCGCTGGCAAAAATGACGTAATACATGTTTATGCAAAAAGACGATTAGAATGATGTTCAAAGAAGCACCTTATAAAGTCTTGCACTCTTAGCTTTTAAATTTTGTAAGTTCTTTTCTCAGTGCCCGCCACTGCTCCAAATAGGGTTTGAAAGTCGACCGTGAAAAATTGATAACGAAGCTTCAACCTTGAGATATACGAAGTTCTTTTTTCATACGGAATCCCTTTTTCCTTGAAACTTCTGAGATGAGTTTTTTTCTTTTTGACAAAACACGTTTCTTAGAAATGTTAAAAAGAGAACTATTAATTTTTTTTGATAGAAAGATAAAGATCGCTGGCATTAGAAATAGTAGTAATAATTAATAATAAATATTACGCAAAAATTGTACGATTTAATTTAGAAATACTTCAAAATTAATCTTCTATCAAATTTCCACAATTATATAAACCCCCCCCCCTCCCTCCCCTGTGACTTTAACCTTGACATAAACCAAGAATCGAGTAGTACTGATTTTTATAATTGGGAAAAATAGAAAATTCGGGAAAAATAGTCGCATTTCCTTTGTTTTGATGAAGAACCGCGAGGAACGTGATAACTGCAAATCGATATCGTACATGGCGCCAAGATCGACATATATATTTATCGTGCGATGGCGAGGACGAGGGATAAAGCACAGCGCAGTTAGGTTCTTTGTCCCGGCGACTACATCCAGCGGAAACCTTTCCCGGCGAGCTCTCAGCTCTGCGAGGGCACTGCGAGGTAGGAGCAAGCAGAGGGCTCATCCCGTGGATAGCGACGGTGTTTCCCTCCGCTGCCGGCCGTGTGGGAGGGCGGTTTGTTTGAATTATAGCTTCGTAAATTCAAAGACGTAACTCTGGAACTACGGTACCGTAGCCGGTCCTGGCGCCTCGTGTCCTTAGTAGACATTTTACCGAAATAACGCGCGCGGGGAACCATCGTCAAGCTACCCCCAGCTATCCGGTAATATAATAATAACGATGCGCCGTAAGCTTGGGATGGTTTTGTCTCTCCCGGCTGGAGCTTACCGTATGGCCAGTAATTTCGGTCAACCATCCGTCGCAGCTCTGCCGACCAAAACTATAGCGCTTAATAATAGCAGTAATTGGGAATTCAAATTACTACGTTTGTATGATGTTCCTTACTTATGCGACATATTTTTTGTTATCTTATTATTTATATATTGTAGGTGCAAAATTAATCTATAAGCGAGTAACTGCACGAATAAGAGAATCCTATATTTTATCAAAGTGGATTTTAGTGCTTCTGTGAAACTAAAAGCTATATTTAAAAATTTACATAGGAATATTATTAAGCACGCAGATCTGCTTCTTGATCGGTTATAGAATTCTTTTTTAATTTATATGGTATCATGTTTTTATCAAATATTATTACAATTACTTTAAAACTTTTTGTTGTTGTGTATTTATAAAACATGTAACTTTATATAAGATATATTTCATCATTATCACTTTTTCCGTAAAAAAAAAATACTTGTTCGTTCCGGATAAATAATATTTTACTGTAAGAACTATAGTCTCACGCTTTCTTATTATTATTATGATTGCATCTGTCGGTTCGAGTACCAATTTAGTCCACATGGCCTATAAAACATGCCACATGCAACGTAACGTCACCAGAGAGCATTAATCTGTCGTGTGCATAAGCAGAACGATCGAACGGTCTGGAAGTGGAGGAAGATACATTCGTCACGGGTCACCTATTTATGTGTGCCGGCGTTAACAGCCTTTTCGCTACAATAAATTCAAAGAAGGCATCGAGAGAAGTGTCCACAAGGCGCTCGCCTTGTTGTACAGTCAACATTGTATTA
>NW_017305310.1:548978-553158 GCF_001594115.1 Trachymyrmex septentrionalis
GCGGGTCACCTATTTATGTGTGCCGGCGTTAACAGCCTTTTCGCAACAATAAATTCAAAGAAGGCATCGAGGGAAGTGTCCACAAGGCGCTCGCCTTGTTGTACAGTCAACATTGTATTACGACTAACCACGAGTAGCTCAGAACCTGTGCCCATCGAAAGCACCATTCGGGGGAAAGCAACTTTCTCCCGGTGGTGGTAAAGGAGGAAAGCAAGCCCCCGGAAATCACGAGGGTTGCTCCTGGGCTTTTCCCACGCGGATATCGCAGATATCTTCGAGAAACTGGCGTCACCCACTTTCACGGACTCTAACGCTGTGGAAGTGGATGTTCTTCGGAGGATCTTCCGAGTTCTTCCACCCGCATCCTACGACGGGGTGACAACGGTTTCTCGTTAGCAAAACACGTATTCGCTGTTCAACTCTTTGTCACCTTTCACCGGCTCCGGCTTAGCAGGTACGCCATTAGAATCAAAGATGTTGACCATAAAAAAGAAAGAAGAATACTCGATATTTATGTATGTCATTGTGAGCCAAAATAATGTAATAAAAAAAATATAACATATAAAGGAATATATAAATGTATTTATGTAATTCTGCTCATGGTCCTGTAAATTACAATTTTAGAAATTTCGGTAATATTAGAAGAAGAGTAGAATAGCATATATGTATATTAAAATAAGTGACAGTTAAAGTAACATGTATAATTATTAACATAATTAATAATACTTAATAATTTTTATAATTACTAATAAAATTAATATTTATTATAACATTTACTATAATATATAGATTTTTGATAGCTATCTGAACGCTTGTATTGATGACAGCATAACAGGAAAATAATGTCCGAAATTGATCGTTATAACGCGATAACATTCTGTGTTTCCGGCTCAATCGGGATTTATCAGCGGCATGCGTACGACAGTCCGCTCGATTCGGGCGGCAGCAGGGTAATTAATTAGGTGAACCCTTCGGAGGTGGTCCTTGTGCGTGGATGGCGATGGCACGAGTCGAGAAGGCGGACAAAGGTCCAGAGTGAGTACAACTTCGACGCTCGCCAACGGCGCTATTATATAATAAGAATAAAGAGGGCAAAGCCATAGTACAGAAAAGGGAGCGCTAATATGTGACAACGAGAAAGAGAATGAAAGAGAAAGAATGAGGCAATGCGATCGTCAGATGGTAGAACGAACGGAAGTTTGGAATGGTAGGGGCTTTACTACGACTTCCGAGACTGGGCCATGCACCGGGGAGCCGAGGATGGTGTCAACGAGTTTTGGGCGGAATCCAAAATCTTTTAGGAATTGGGATAAAGAGATCCCTTCTATCTGATCTCTCTTCTCCCAATCTATCGGCGCCATTATCGTGTAAAAAATCACTCTATTTCCGTAATATCTGCGACCTATCCGAAGCAATTGTATTTTTATTTTGCAACATATTTTTACTTTGCGTCGTATACATGGAAATAACGGCTGAAGTATCTAAAAATATAGATACAGATCTGAAAATAATTTGATTGTATATGAAAATAATTATGCGGGATGCTCAAATTGATTTTTAAACTGTCAAAGACCGGTATTCATAGTCGGTTCTTATTTTAAGATCGTCTTAAGTAATGTCTTAGGATGCTAATACAACCCTCTGATTAGCTTATGACATCTTAAGACTGTACTTAAGACAACCTCAAATAAACTACAAATACCGGCAAAAATTTTTTGAAGCATTTCTTGTTATGTTTGAAACATCCTACTTAATTATTTTAATGGTCCAACAAAAATTTCAGCTCTATATCTAGCTAAATTTTTAGGATGTTTCAATAAAATCGTTCTTTTCGTATAAAAAGCTTTTTCTCGTAACTTATTCTTTGTCTGATGACAAGAAGTTGACTTAAATCAGTCTTTTATAATTGACATTATTGCATTTGACAGTAAACCTTATTTACCGCACGTTCGTGAAAAACGTACGGTTTGAAAAACGCTTTAACGTTCCACGAGCATTCATTCTGCATCGAATATCCTGAATCTGATAAATCGGGACGTGACGTTGCTGCACACGCCTATAAATCTCGTCCCGACGTCCTTCCTTAAGAGTTTTCCTCGATACGATTTATCGACGCGCGGGTCGCGAGAGTGAATTTTACATATCGATCAACCGACCCTTCGTTTTGAATACGTTCGGGTGTAATAGGGTTTCGGGCTTTCGCGGTGAGTTAAAAATCGAATGACGAAGTCGAGGAACGATAACGAGTGAGAGAAGAACGAACGGGTCGACCGTCATCTACAACGTACGCGAATTCGTCTGTGTTACATATGTCCGAAGCGCAAAATTACTTTCATTCGTCAAATCTGCCGCTAGCTCTGCCATCACAGGAGGACAATGTAAAACATTCGATATTAATGACTTTTGTGGTGTACCTGCGTAATATTTCATAAAATTCCGAAACAACGCAAAAAATGCACTGCGTAGTTATACGATATATTGCAAATATTTATTTATGTAATATCTAATAAAAAATGAAAAAAAAAGAAGGGCTATTTTAAATTTTGTCCGCATCTATATATGGACATTGCAGTATAATAATACTATTATTCTAGCTTTGAATTATGTAGTAAGATTCAAAATTTTTTGGCGCGCCCAACAACATAAAAAAGTGGATGAAATAAAATAGTTTTCGGAATAAAAAAAAGTATTAAAAGTTATATTATAATTCACATGTTTTATCGTAAAAGAGATGTAACAACTAATTTTCTCCATCAATTCCAAGTCCTTGACTTACGATGGCAATCTGTCGGTATTCTTTGAGAAATTCCGATAGATTAGTCTGTCGATAAAAAAAAACTTTCAATAATGTCTGTGTATTTCTCTTACAATCCCTACGAACGAAGTAGAAGTCGGTAAACTTCCCTTGCTCCCTTTCCTCCCTTTCACTGCTGTCGAAGAAAACAATCCGTTGAAACGCCAGTCGGTGCGCTGCAGCCATAGTTATCTTTTATCTCCCTTTTATTTCCCGCAAACTAGGATAAATATAAAAAATAGTCTAGACGCATTCTGTACATTTTGTAGTTAGCATAAACCGCGGTGGATGAGCTGCAATCGATATCAGGGAAGAGCGTAGCCAGAGGTGTAGGTATCTACAATACGAAAATGTGGATGTCAATCCTTTCGAGACAGATCTCTGCCGAATTGTTTCGATGGAACGAAGCGAGGGTAAAAGGCATCGATCGAATAGCGTGTGTATACGAGGGGTCGAATCGCGTTCATCATCGCGCGAGAGAGGAACATTTTCGCGTGTAAAAATATTCGGAGGATCCCGTGCTCGACGGTCCATCGGCTCTTCATTTCGCTGTATCGCGTGGATTGACTAATAATTGATAATTTCGATTAGGGATGTTCCGATCTCCAAAAAATTGATCTTCCCAAACGACAATAGCAATTTTAAACCGATTTATTTTGCCAAAAATTGATTTTCCTAGCAAAAAGAGATTATTTTAAACCGACTTTTTTTTTAAAGAATCGCTTTTTTTTTTAATACAGAGAGCTATTCCGAAACGATCCTTTTGCAAAAATTCGCACGTCCCTAAACTCGATGGAACAAAAAAAAGAAGGATGTGCGCACGATAAAAAAATTTCACCCGCTTCCGCGTTTCGCTCCTGTAATGTAGATCCAGCGAGTCATTTGAACGAAGGTTCTAAGAGCTGTCTAGTTTTTTCTTTTTCTCTTTTGCGACCTCTGACGAAAGGTCGGTGCATCCGAGAGGTCGAAAACGGAGTGTGAGCAATTTGTCTTACGGGCGACCGTCCTGTCGACGCGCCCCGCGAGTGATTCTTTGAGCTAGGATTAATGATCCGTCGCACGTCGGTCAGTTTGCTAATCGAATTTCATCGTCGAACTCTTCCAAAGGCGTGAGAAATGCGAGAAAGCAAACGGCAAGCGTTGATATGCCCTGAGCGCTATTTTATATTTTCGACGTCGCCGAGAGTGATTTATCGATATGCCTAGTTCAAACTCGAGAGAAACTAATATGTGAGGAGAGAAATAAAATGAAATATTATTTCAGATTACGTTTCATATCGGAGATACTTTCAAAAAGCATTTTAAAGAACTGGCGAGATCTTTCCTACGTTTATTCAATATCCCATTATACAAGTATATATATATATATATATACTTGTGTATATA
>NW_017305310.1:553258-558931 GCF_001594115.1 Trachymyrmex septentrionalis
GATGCAATTTTTCTCTTAAAAATCATCGCAGCGGTCTTATATAAAATATCAAATAGATTTTCACTGCACATAAACTTCCAATGAATTGTAACCTTGGCCTGGAAACAATGAAATTTTAGCGTATTCAATCTCTCTGCTCGATACACCCTGCAAAACTTTTGGCGAGAAGAATAAAACGGGCAGACAGGAGTTTGAATTTCAAATTGCGGCGCGGCATTCCCTTTTTTCCCTGACTTTTTTTCTCTTTTTACACGGCCGCGCCGGACAGTACAGTGGGTGGTACATTTTGTTTGACCGCTGAAACCCCTTCTCGTTATATCCCGGCCATGATATACAGGAAATGTCATGGACGGTCATCAAATAACAACGGTCTACAATACTAACGCATTGGGACATACACGGGATATAACGTTTGACGATATTACGGCCATGCAGCATACACTATATCAATTAAGATAATTTTGTTAACTATGAAAGAGACGGGCAGCAGAGGGACTCTACAAAAATTATATTCAAATACGATATCTACATATGTTTTCGTTTGTGTAATAACTCGGTGCTTATTTTCCCAGATTCGTTTTGTCTGGATAAACACGACTAAATTACCGTAAAGCAAACATACGAAAGAGAATTGCGAGGTAAAGGTCATCTTACGGTCTGTCTTGCTTGATGATAATTCTTGGACAAATAAATGAAAAGAAGAGATAAAAATCCGGAGGCTGATTGATCTACGCAGAACGAGAGATGGCATGCTGTAGAAGCATTTTATGCTTAATTTATATTGTGTATTTAAATAGTATATTTCTTTTATTGTGGTACGAATAAGAACTCTATTATAAAAAAAAAGAAATATATAATAATAACAGTACATAATAACAGTATAGTATCAGTTTTTATTCTGATATAAAAATAATAATGTAACTTAACTGTGTTATCAATAATATAACGTAAGTTAAGAACTTTATTTGACCTTTTCTTATGTAAGAGATTACTTATTATTTCATGTTATATGTCATAGCATCGCTATCTTACCTTACATCCGTGCTTTACTTATTTTCCTTTCATTGTACAGGAACTATAATCCTATCCTAATCTTCATTAACGCTGCTGTCTATCAAAGTTCATAACGTATCTCGCCATCTGTGATTAAACGCTTCGCCAAATGGACGAGCAAGTAAGAAGCGGGATCATGATGGGTTGGATTCGGGTAAACGGACATTAAAACATCAAGCAACCAGACGGACTGCATCACGTCGACTCGGTGCAAACCGCACTCTCGCTCCTTATACTGCACTACGAGCAATCCCTACAACCACCATAGAATTAATTGCGCTCGCTAATTACTTACACGTCGCCAAAACAACAGAATCTGTTATTAACTGCGAATATTTCGACTCCTCTCATCTCCTTGTGAATAATGATTTAATGAAAATTTACTAATAAATGCATAATCTATTAATTATTAAAATAAGTAACGATTATTAAAAAGGAAACAAACAGATAAACGAATATATCGTACTATATAATAATAAAAAATTATTTTTTAAATTATTTTAGTTGTCTCTCTGTGACAGAGGTAGAGATAAAAACTATAATAATTTTTAAATCTTAAGCTTTCTCAATACCTATTTTTATAAATAGATTAGTTTAGTACTATTTAAATTACAAAAAATATAATGGATGTTTATATTTGTGAAAGTTTATGTTTGTCAAAGACTTCAACTCATCGTCAAATTGTAATAAATGCATCTGGAATTACTATCCAGTTTCAATTTGCACTTTTGCCATGTCAGTCTGAAAGTTAAATCAGGAGGATTGACTGGACATACTCGTATGTCACGTGTAGTACTTGAAGAGTACCAGGAGGCTTCACGTCGCGAACGAGAGAATGAAGGAATACTTTCGTCGGATTTACGGCAGGTAGTCGTGGTTTATCGCCAGTCACGCAGTCGGATTTAATTACTCGGCGCAGTAGGGAAGATCGAGAAAGAGACGACCACTTGGGATCTAGAAGAACACTCACGCCCCTCACGTTGAAAGTGGTATGAGTCACGCCTCGTAAGATCATCAAACAATTTGCATGAAAATGCATGTGCCTCCTATTTTTTCCAACTTCATGAATTATTCATGCACCGAAATTACATTAAAATTACGTTTGGGGTTAGAAAAAGGGCAGATCGGGAGAGATCGGGCAACGCGAAATTGGACTTTTTTTTTATGCAAACGCGATAATCCTAAAAATCATCCGAAATACTCAAATAACATCGCAAGTTAGATGAAAGCTTTATAGGATCGGTGCGTTCAAAAGAAAAAAAAACGCAATCTTGAAATTAATTTACAATTCCTCAATACGCTTTTCGCTTCTTGTGTCATAAAGTTTCATCCTGAGCTTCATCTGACTTTTAAAGAAACCTCGAATAAAATTTAATCAAGCGGATAATATTCACGTGAAATTATCAACGTCGAATAATTGACTATGCATGATCGCTTTTTGTGGACGCACCACGTGGCAGGAAAGCCATGGAGAGCCATGAGCGCGTCGCGCGAAACTTTATTCACGAAACGTCCTGACAACTTTATTCTCGAACTTGCCACGGGGAGAAAATAACTTTCCGGAGAACAGATTCGAATTCGAGCCGTGCGCTACAGAGAAATTGGATTTACGCGCTCGCAGTTTCAATCTTCCACCGGTGGTCGCAGGACGCATGAGAATTTAACTTGACACATGTAGGTTCTACTATAAGTAGTTCTCTTATTTACATGACTACTATAGTAATGTTCAAATTATACATTTTATCGAATAGAAAATTATGAGATATCCAACAATTGTTATATTTTAACCATTTTTCAAACATTTAATAATAACAAAATCTTTCCAATCGCTGCATAGTTTTTAATTTAATTTATTAAGAAATGTTATTTTTATTAAAAAATAAATTTCTCCATTTTCAGTAAAAATTTAAAACTGTGAGAAAGTACGTAACTTCTCTATATATTTGGTGGTAGATGGGTATATCTGGCAACCGAGCTGACGATAGCGCAGGATTTACTTTTACTACCTCATTAATGTTACACATTTTATTACCACCGCCGTTTTGCTACCCTCGCTTCCTCCCCTGTATTCCCGTATATACCAAGCTACTTCGCATCCAGAGTTTACGGTCGGAAGAGGCAAGAGAAGAAACGAGAATGAGCTTGGCAGCCGCCATTTTGGGTAGATTTACCATTTTAGAATTTTACTGAAATAGTTTCCTACGTCTTTCGCAATTCTCTCTCTCTGTCTCTCTCTCTCTCTCTCTCTCTCTCTCTCTCTCTCTCTCTTTATTATTTTAGAAAATTGTGGAGCAATAATATTTCTGCATTTTAATATTTCTTGATATATATACTTAAAAAATGTACAATTATATACATATATATTATTTAACAATATCCAAGTTGTATTATTCAACAATAAGGAATAATAGCCATAACGGTCAAAGCTAGATCTTTAATGCTTAAATAATTCAATCTGAATTACTATATATAATTCTTATATATTATATATATGCTATATATACATATATAGCATATTTTTAGTCATTCGAATTGCGCGCCGAATTGATTTTTTGGATTTATGAACGTAATTAAACTACTGTAGTAATATCGCGAATTAAATTGACAAGCTATTTTAATAATTTGATGCTTAATCAGGCATCCTAGTAGAAAGATGTTAATGTGCTGAATAACTATAAATAAATTTATTGGGAAAAATATTCCATCGGCCGGGAGTCAAACTCGGATCTCTTGTATATGAAATTGTATTATTATTTTAATACAATTAGATACTACATTTTGCTTTAATTCGTATCCTTTATATTTAATTAAATTATAAATTTGTACACGCTACACGCTCTTATAATGCTTTATGTTCAATATATTTACAGTAGACAGAATATAAGCGAAAAGTTGATAATTTCTATGATAAAAATTCATGTATCAGGCACCAAGTATATAGGATACTCTTTTAGGTCTTATCGTTGTCGTATATGATCGATAACCGCTCAGAGAAACATCCGGTGGAAACTCAGTACGGAAACAGTCGATGGAAAGTCGGTGGATGAATGTCTTCGAGCTCGCGCGGTAGGGGTTCCGCAGGATTTAGCGTGCGCGACTTTCAACGGTGTACCGGGTTGGGGTTCGCGACGGAAGAACTGATTCGTAAGGGAGGCCATACGAAAGCTCAACGGACGGAAGTTTGCTCGGTTCGTAGGTGCATTACATTTGCCTTATCGACAAGCATTGAGACGAGGCGCTTCCCGCGGGATTCGAGAATAGACTTGCGATTGCGAAATCTTGATTCTAGTTTCCCAACGTTTTACGGTTCAATATGATATGTTGTGCTATAAAATACGAACATTTGATCAAAGTCAATGTTTCCGATATGTATATGAGATTATCGTATGCTAAATTCATTTTCTTCTTCTTAATCTTTCTACTGTTTAAATATATATGAAACAATGAGGTCAGTTATAGTAGATTAATTAGAGATTAATTAGAAAAATATAGCTATTTTAATAATATTGTTATTGAAATATTTTTCACATTTAAATGTTAAATATTAATAATATTTTATATAATATGTAATGTATATCATATATAATAATCTTTCTTTATATATAATAATTGACATAGTTATTATACCGTTATAAAAAGTTTTTATAGTTACACAATAATATTATTCATAATTATTAAATAAAATAGAATTGCTTGTCATAGTCAAACATATTTTCTTATTATTATGGTAACTTAAACTAAACGTGCTAAAAATAAAATAGATTAACAGTTATTTTATAATCACAATAAATATTATTACCTACAACATTACTATCTGTTTTAAATAATTGTGTAAATTTGCTAAAATTTAATAGAATGTAGATCATGCTAGAGCAGATTAATCTCTCTCTCTCTCTCTCTCTCTCTCTCTCTCTCTCTCTCTCTCTCTCTCTCTCTCTCATGCGTAGAACAATGAAGGAGAAGGAAAGCAAAGATTTATTGTTGTAACGTGCGTCCGGATTTATCGCGACCGGTCGTAAATGAAGGAATTAAGGAAATATGACACTGTATTACACAATGGCGAAATACCGCGATCCTCCCCCGTTATAGGATGTCTAGCGATTGTAAAGCCGAAGGTATTGATCGTTACGATGGTGCTGTGTGTGGGGTAGGTGCAAAAGCCTTACGCTTTACGACTTTACACGGGTAACAAGAGTTTGCATTAATAAAGCCCCTTTCGGGACCCAAAGCTTAGGCGTTTATGAGCTCCCTGATGCTCAGCCGATGCAAAGACGTTATATAAATCCATAAATTCAGGTCGGGGTACTTAAGGTAATTTTACGGATGGAATATGCGTAGGGTGTTTCGGCGCGTTTTATGTTTTTCCATATATTTTCATATGTTACGACAAAGGATTGGTGTGTAATGTAAATTTATTATATCAATGTCTCGTACATATCGTATTTATCATTATTACAGATCATTATTACAGATAGTGTATGCAAACGAAAAATAAATGAATTTATTAAATTTGTTGTGTAAATATGTACATTGTATACAATATTAAATATCTTTTACGCATTTTACTTAAAATCTGAAATTCTTTATTTTTGTATAAATTATAAATTGTATTAATATTAT
>NW_017305310.1:559031-560934 GCF_001594115.1 Trachymyrmex septentrionalis
A
This sequence comes from Trachymyrmex septentrionalis, assembly GCF_001594115.1. Classification (NCBI taxonomy): domain Eukaryota; kingdom Metazoa; phylum Arthropoda; class Insecta; order Hymenoptera; family Formicidae; genus Trachymyrmex; species Trachymyrmex septentrionalis. The sequence continues at coordinate 559,033 of NW_017305310.1, forward strand.
TATAATATTAATACAATAATAAAGGGCTCTAAATAATAATAATAATTACAATAAAATAAGTTTACAGAATAAAGGACATTGTAAGGACATCGAATCAATTTTTTTATGCTAAAAAAATCATTCGGTCAGAAATATTCTAACTTTTTTTTCAGCCTGTAAAACGTTCAGTGCGATTAGGCCAGGGGAAAGAATCCTGTTTCCATTTCTGCCTCACATAAATGATTATCAGAAAGACTAGTAGCTAAATTCCCGCGTGACTGAACATCGATGTAACCGTCCGATGGTGCGTGCAAAAGTCTTCTGGTCATCTCCCACGGGGGACCGAAGATGTTGTAACGGTAACGCTAGTCACCCCTCTAAGCGGTAATCCCCGAAGCATTTTTTTATATCGCCGACACGCACATCCCCCTGAGATACGTGACGCAGATGGAAGAACACGACCGCAATATCTTCATCCCTTTCCGTCAACGCGTGCAAGAACCTACGTTTGCTTTGCTGCGACTGCTAGTCTCGCGCCCTCAAGAAATTTACATTTTGTCGAATTGAGAACACCGCATCGGAATTTGCTTTGTATAGAAATTCTTATACTATATTGTTGAGCTATAGCATAGATAAGATTGCAGTCGAGTTAAATTTCATGGTTCTTATTAATATCCTTTGTTATTTTAAATATTCTACTCGAGATACAAACATTAACAGTTTCATCAATATTTCCTAATTTTTGCTAGAAATAATTTTGCTAGAAACGACGCCTTTGATGGTAGCGGGAAAGTTTCAATGAAATTTTATAATATTTCCACACACATATACACACACAACGCACAAACCTTATAAAAATAGAGATAATTCTAAGTTGAAATAATTATAAAAAAAGCATCCAGAAAGAAAGAGAGAAAAAAGAAAAGAAAGTAAAATAATTTTATCTCTTATTCCACGTCCGTTCCATTCTTTCCTATATTTAATATTTTTAAAGTAACGTCAGCGTACCATAAATACATACCATAATACATTTCTACTTTATAAGATTGTTGAAATTTCCATTGTAACAAAGATCAATTCTTTATCTAAAAAGAAGTCGAGCGAAATGATACATTTCCTTGGCGGAACGCGTCAGCATTGTGGTGACTTTTTTGTCACGAGTGATTTGTCTCAAGATGCATTAATACATGATCAATCTGAACAAAGGGTGGTCGTAAGAAACCTTATTCTGACCTTACGACTTATCGCGTTAAAAAAACGGTGCACTTTGGGACTTCTATATTGTACAAGAGGGGTTGCTCTAGTCTCTTAAGATCATAACGCTTATGTAAGTGATAGGGTTTCTCACAAAAACGAGAAGGGAAGAGAGATACCGGCCATACGGTAACGAGAAAACGTGACCCACGGAATCGCTCGGGTCTGACTCTGCACTCGAGATCGCTGGCAGATCGGTCTTATTTATTTACACAGGAATAATGTCGGCCCTTCTCCGGTGCTTATGTAAATATCCTTTAACATAACCGCGACTAAATCACTCGCGTCCGATAAGATGGGCTGGATAAAGAGCCTCACTTTGCTAGGCGCCTCTCGCAATACCTCCGCAACTGCACTTTCACGTTTTATTTGTCTGTTATCCTTTTCAATCGGAAAGAGCGAGAATGAGAAATTCGCAACTGTAAAGAGGGACTATGACTCTAAAATATTTTCCTCGCATTATTTGTCCTGCATAATGATTGAAAAAAATAATCACGAATACTTTTCGTGAGTTGAAGCATTTTAACGAATTTTTACGTGGACATGTCTAGATTAAGTCTAGACTCCTTATATCGTCCATAGTCATAATATAGTTCTCGTATTTTTCTCTTATCCAATTATTTTTTTTTTATTAAAGCTATGACTAATCAAGTTAAATTCACCTTTTTC
>NW_017305310.1:561034-568282 GCF_001594115.1 Trachymyrmex septentrionalis
GCCTCTTTCTCAAGCATGATTGTAGCCGAGAAATCGATGACTGTACCGTCTGACCTTTTTATTTTCCTTGTCGAACAAATTCGCGAGCGATCGTAACACGAGTACATAGCAGCCGATCGCACGTACAAACGTGCGTCACATCGTCTCGCCTCGTCGTGTCACTAGTGTTGGTATCATTGCGCTGAAGTGCGGCCGTGGCCGTTCACTTCCACCCCCGTCGGTTCCGCTTCGACCGTAGCGAGAGCGGCAGCGCTCGGCTTTCGCTCGTCAGGGGGTGGAAGGTGAGCGAACGAACCGAGCGGCATCGGTGGTGGCGGCGGCGGCGGCGGCGGCGGCAGTGGGGTGCGGCGGCGAGGATCTCCGTGCTTTCGTTTCTGGAGCAGACGAATCGATGCTCGTTGCCCGTCCTCCCCGTGCAACGAGTTCAATGTCTCGCCCGGGCCGGCCGTAGCCCCCGCGGTCGTGGGTCGTGGCCGTGGCCGTCGGACAGAACGCACCACCAGCCACCCCCGTCCGCCCAACTGCCGCCGCCGCCGCCGCCGCCGCCGCCGCCGTCGCTACCACCCAACCATCCACCCCCATCGACCTCGTCCGCGCCTCGTGCGCCGCGATGTTTGCCAGGCGTTTGTCACCGTCGAGAACAAAGTCTGCGCTCTCTCTCCGACCATTCGTGGCGGCACGTCCTGCCGCACTCCGTTCTCGAATTATTACGGCGCGACTCACACTGATATCGCGACGTCTGGCTGGCGTTACTCGCCGCTCAGAAACGGCCTGCTTAAGCCTGGCATTATTAAGGGTGGATTACATTGTGTCAGTCTGGTAACAGACTGAAGCTTCGTTATAGCTTATTACTTGAGAGTAACGGTAAAGGTGTAATATAATGTATAGAGTTCTGGAATTTCTTTATCGGAATATGCATCGCTTTATAAATTTCTGATCATTATTTAAAATTTCGACCGACTTCTCACCGTGAACAAAATATTGCCGGCTAGGGAAGCTATTGAACGCGACTGTGGTTTACGATAAGTATCGACGTCGATATATGTATGTACGATATGCGAGAAATTGCGTTTCGGTACGATAAAAATTTTTTCATAGTATCAGAGAGGGAACTTTTTTTTAAACCGTTGGATCTCGGGATATACATTATCAAGATGGAAAAAAAATGGTATTGTAGGTGGACTTGAAATTCCGATTCGATTTGATTCATCGAATAATTTATACCATTAGGATAGCTAGAATTGCTTCTAAGACGCATGATCTTTCCTTGCGAGATAAACTACGTCATGTAGAAAAAAATATTGATATGATTTTTCACCGATTCGGCGCTGCTACCTCGCGGGTGGTAAATCGATATAAAAGCATTAACCCCCATAAATTCGACAATAATCGCACGGGCATAAAGCAAATAACATGCAAAAGGGAAACAAATAAAATTAACGTAAAATAACTGTATGGATTCTGGCAAAATGGAACTTTGTGAAATATCGAAATATATCAAAAGGGATGATCTGATGTAAAGATTACAGCATCATGGTAAAATAAAAGCACAAAGAGTACAAAAATAGAGCTGTCATTTTGTAACACGTAATATTTTTCCCAATTACATAACGGAAGATTTTGTTTGACGAAAAGAACTTTACAAAAGCAGAGGGAAATGGGACAATTGTTACAAAGAATGCGTGCCAAATCTTGCCGACGTGCATGATAACGCGGTCAAAGTATTAATCAATAAAGTTATGGATTAATACGGATTTTATGCAGTCGACTTCACATCTATTAGCCTTTTATATTCATATACCGACCATTTAAAAGGGTTTTATTAAATCTAAGTTTTTATTATTATATTTAATTTATTAATTTCTATATGACACTTGCTCTTGCAACCAGCCTGAGCGATATACTCATTATTTCTTCATTTGTAGCATTGAAAACAACGCTTACAATTTTAATTTTGTTCACTGAAGATGGCTAGGAAATAGCGAAATCGTTACGTTCTATGTATGACCGGCGCTGTTTTATATCAATTTTCCATGAATACAAATGATCCGTTGCAATTTCGGAGTCTGTATCAAAGTGCAGGTAAGTGTCTTCCTGTCGATCGCGCGGCTGTAATCGCACGAATTATTTCCGGACTCATCAGAGATTTCGAGACAATTACAGGTGTAAATCCGCGCTACCATTTATCCCGCGAATTAAGTTTGCTCTCCTTTTTTCTCATATTCAACGACACCATTTGTTCGATATGAGAAATGCCTCATTTTGTTCCTATCTCTCTTTCCATCTATTTATCTAACTATCTCTTTTCGCTTCCGGTTGTCTTTATTGGTTTCTCAATTTCAAGGCAGAAGAGACGAGAGAGTCGGACGAAATATGATGTGGGGTTGCAAACGAATTGATATCGGCTCGTTTTAAATGGGACGGTACGAAGCACTTTTTGCGTCGAATCAGTCGAACGAATGAATTATCTTTCCGAATCGTTAATCTCCCGCGCAACGAAATGAAACGTTGGAACGACATCCTCGCCCCTTTCTCAACCGTTTTTACGGGGGCTCGTGCACCCATGTTCAGGGGTTGACGTTAACATCGACGACACTATGAACCGAGAGAGCTCCTTACTATCGAACGACAAGCAATAATTATTTTTATGGCTTGTCTTATAAAGATTGTAACGAGAAATATGAACATCAACTTGCAATCTTTGATTTTCTGCCAAAACTAATAATAACAAAAAACTGCGATCTTATTTCATGCTGCTGTTAAAAGCAAATACACTGGGCAACAAAATTAACGCAATACCTATTTCACTCTGCAAAAATAGGCAAATTTTATTATACAATAACTTCGTCAAAAATTGTCGTATCGGGAGGTTTAAAAAAGTATTTTACAGGTAGAAACCTCTACTTTTCGAATCGATGCTTAAAAAAACGGTCGTGGAATCTTTATCTTTAATTTACTGTTTACGAAGCTCCGTATGATTTTTTTTCATCGAGTTATTCAACGTTGCAGCAAAAATGGCTGTTTTGCTTCATTTCGAATAATGTAAATCACATTTGTATGCAATTTTTAGATTACTCCGTGGAACTCCGCAAATTTCGTAAAAATTTTGAAATTTGATATATCTTTATTTATGTTTGTATAACTTTATAAAATCTCCTTTGCTGTTTCACAGGTGTTGCATTAATTTTGTTGCCCAGTGTATTTGAGTAGAAAATTTAATATTTATGATTTACTTATTATAGTTAATGCAAAGCATTTATAGTTATTCATTAAGTGCTTCTGTTCCTTCTGCACATTCGTGTAATTGATGATTAGATAAGTGTTATGAGTTAGATGATTCTTGAAATTTCGCTTTTCTTATATCTCAGTTTGGATCGTTATATGAGATGTTTTCCTTATTTATTGCACTAGCTTGGACCAAATATCATACATTTGTAATATAAGAAATTATTTAACAAATGATGAAAAAGGCAGAAGAGAGAGACATTGTTTTCAATTATGTATACTATCCTATTATAAAAAGTATCAGTTTTAAGAATTTTATTATACGAATATTTAAAAGTAAATGTAGAATGAAGTAATCAAGTAAATTCAAATATTCTATTCATTGAATTATTCCTCGGAAAAATGGTCGAATATTACTAGTTCTTTTATACGTGGTGATAGTAAGTTTAAATTTAGGGATGAATTTTGTATTCAATAAAACTACAAAATGTAGAGTTATATACAATTAATACGAACAGGTGCATCTTTAGATCGTATTTGCTGACACGCATGTTTGATATATTTTACCATAATGGCTACCTTTCTCTGTTACATTTTTTTTAGAAAATATTAATAGTTTTATTACCACCAGTTTTATATTCTTCGTACGATTACCAATTTTTTTTACTATTTGCGGAATATACTTACTTGTGAATGAATCTATTTTACGAGATTTAACGCACTTATTTATACAACGTTAATCACATAGTATTAAAAAAAATATTGATTGAAAATCCCCTTTTGTTTCTCTTTAAATAGCCTAATTTTCATCTGGCATGTGCCAGATTAATAATGTGACTAATACTAGAACGTAGTATGCTTTGTAAGCTGCACTGTCATAAACGTATAATGCTACATTTGAATATATCTTTTTTTATTATATCTCATCGGCTTATAAATGTATATTGTATATATTATTGGCGTACTAATAATAATAACAGCGGAGACGCACACAGGCAATTTATTTATATATATTTAAAATAAAAACTCCTAGCATAAATAAAATCATTCCTTATGACAATTACTAACTCTTGTTAATCAAATTCCGAACTAATATAAAAATCATAAAAGTGAGTTATTTAATTTGTTTAATAAAAAAATTGTTTAACGTAAAAAATTTGTATGGATGTGTGTGCGTGTGCGTGTGTGTGTGTGTGTGTATGTGTGTGTGTGGGGGGGGGTAGACATGTGCATGGGTGTGCGTGAGTGAATGTAATCAATATTTGGCCTCAAAATCGCATTACTCATGTATCGCCCCTCAAAATATATCATTTTAAATCAACGCTTCATTCTTATCAGATCAGACTTTGCCAAATTCTTTAGAGAGTCGTGACACTGAAACAATTAAACCCACGTAATTTTGGAAAAATTTTAAAGATTAAAATCGAGCACAGAGAATAATTATCCTTTATAAATATTATTGATGTGAGAATAAATAAATTTAATGCACTTATCAGATAATTTTATTATAAAATTTTTGCACAAAACATTTATTAATATCTTGAAAAGTTTCTGAGAAAAGCTAAAACTCTGAAAATAGCCGTTTTTCCATTTTGATGTAAATATAACTCTATAATTTAAAAAAAGATTTAATAACAGAAAAATATACACATGAAATAACTTAAAAGATTATCAATAACAAATAACTGATTTATCACTTTACACAGTGAATAACGGAAGTAACTTAGAACTCGAAAACTAATCGAATGTGCTCAAATGTTTTAAAAAAAAGTAAAAGTTTAGAAGAAATCGGACGTCTGATTATTCTACTTGAAGTAACTATTTATAACAAAGTTAGAGTTAAAGTTACCTTTCCCATTGTCAATAATTCTAAGAAACTTTATTCTTTTTTTTCGTGTATATCTTCGTAAATTACATTTTATTGCTATTGCTAACTAAATTAATGTTTATTTAATTCATGATATTTGCTAATCAATATGAACGAAGCTATTTCAATGTATTTATTTCTCAGTGATAGAATCTTTCTTTAAATTGTAAAGTTCTATTTACATCAAAATGAAAAAACAACTATTTTGAGAGTTTTCAACTTGAAAGTCCATTCAATTTTATTATAGCTTTAAAGTCCATTCGGTACAATTTTTTCTTTCAAGAGAAATTAATTTTAAAATAACCATAATACATTTTGTTTATTTCACATTACTTTTTGATTTAGTATGATTTGAGTAAATAATGAGTGCAAAAAGTATTCGTGCACAGAAAATACTTTTTAAAAAGCGTTATTTTTAAAAAGTAAATATTATCCAGCAAGAAATGAGTCGAATTCATGTCGAATCGATATCAATACGGAAATCACAATATCATTTACGGACATCGATTCGATACGTAATTGACGTTCATTTTCTTGCTTATAATTAACAATTTACTCATAAAATAGACGACATATTTCTCAAAATTAAATATACCAAAAAGATGTATTAATTATAAAAAATATATTATTTAAAATATAAGTGTAAAGTGCAAATTGTATAGGCTGGATGATCAAAAAGTATTTGTACAGTCGAAAAATTAAACTTCTGAAATCAGAAATACGGAGCTTATTTGTTTATGTTAGAACAGAATGTATTCATTATGCGAAATTGTTAATTAATGTTTAATTACTTATTTCTTACAAATAAGACTTTTTTATAAAAAATTCCCTTACCAAACACTTTTTGCAGTCACTGTATACGTAAGATAAAATTACTAAGACAAATGAAATTATTTCTACACGATACAGAATATAATGAAATAAAATACATATCTCTTTCATTATTATATAGGACAAAATCTATATTAAAATTATAATATCTTGAAAATGAAAAATTACACCGAAATAAATCAAGATAAATTTAAATATTAAAAGTTGATGCTTTAATGTAACATTCACGAAATTTTTATATAAAATTCGCCGATGCTACAATGTTAAAAAAACATTCAAAGTAATATCTTATATAATATTATACGAGTCACATAAAATGTGTGGTTTAAAAAAATAAAGAAAGTTTAAACGCAAATGTTCACTCAGTTTCGAAATAATCAATTCAATCGTCAATAAATGTACTTGTTTTGTACATTTGTAATATGTAAATTAACCTTGTCTAAAAGGAGGTCAAAAATTTCAATAAAAAATAAATTGTCATCTGAAGTAAATAATTTTATATATTCTGCCAAATCAGAATCGGAAAGATTTTCCGCAATGGTCCAATGAAATTGAAGCGTTTGGTGAATCTGTCAAGATACAGGTAATGACATAAAGTTAATAAAATATTTCGCATTTAACGTTACAATTATATTACACGACAATTATATGACAGCTATTATTTTTAAGAATCGTGGAAGTTAAACATACAATCATTATAAAAATTTTCTTGTCGACAAATTTCTACAAAGTTATACAAGAAATGAAGATACATTACTAAAAATATCAAAAAATAAACAATATCAAATATAACAATATTAAATAAATTTTCCTTGTTGGCTACGTTCCGAAACACTACTCGAGTACTCTTATATAACACTTTGTACTTTTTTAACATAAGGTTGAAAACAATATTTAACTGTGTTAACAAAAAAAATAAAAAAATGATACACATAAGCACGCGGGTAACATTAATAATCTTTGATATACATGGAATATACTTACTTGTGAATTTGTTTGAAGCGCCCTTTTAAATCAATTGAACATGTGCAATTGTGGCTTTACATTCTTTACATGTTGTCTCTGTGTCGCGTTTTATAGTAAAAAAGTTCTAAACCCAATGGAATTCAACTTCTTTCTTCTTCTTTTCTGTTAATTTATTTGGATGTGTCTCTATCAAGTCAGCTTATAAAGTATTTAAGTAGTTAATACATACAATGAATTTTTTGTTATATAGATTGCATGTTGCATTATAACATCGCGTCATTTTGGTATAATGTATCCAGCGACTCGGATCAAAATGTCTGCTACTTTCTTGAAAAAATTATTTCCAGTTGTCTACTAAA
>NW_017305311.1:0-232 GCF_001594115.1 Trachymyrmex septentrionalis
TAAAAAAGGGGGGAAGAACAAGAAAAATTCGACGTGGCACTTTCTCGTACAGTTATTGCATCTTCGCAAAGATCGGCAAAAACAAGGAACAACTACGAGTAAGACTAAGAGAAAATTTGGACGAGAAATGATGTTGAAATCTTCTTTAAATTCAATTCGGATTCGAAAAAGAATTAGGAGAATGTAAAAATTTTTTCGAAATGTATTACAATTATTACATCCTCCACAAATT
>NW_017305312.1:0-450 GCF_001594115.1 Trachymyrmex septentrionalis
CAAAGTCTTCATTAGTGATAATAATAAATAACATTTTTATATAACTCCTTTTAGAAAGTGAACAAACTTAAACATAATATATAATAAAGATTCGCTCTAAGCGAAACTTATATATACTTATTCCTGCGTTACGATATTACGCATCGGAATAGATATTCAATCAGAAATTTAGAAGTCGTAATTATAAAAGTGTGTTTTACTAATTCATCCGTTTTTGTCGATAATTCAGCAAGCTGTTGACTGAACTGGATTCACGACAAGAACCAAAGAATTAATAAAACATACTTTTACAATATATATTATGTTTAAGTTCGTTCACTTAAACATAACAATTATTTTATTATATACCTTTACTTTGTAAGCGATTACATAAAAAAAAATGTTAGTATTTATTATCACTACTAGAGATTTTGTAAGTCGAAACGTTTGAATTTTATAGCGTTGTGCGTA
>NW_017305312.1:550-1493 GCF_001594115.1 Trachymyrmex septentrionalis
ATGTAATTAAAGACAAATTTTATTGTAACAAATTTTACGAGTTAACTGTAATAGCTCGTTTAAAAAAACATATAATTAATGCATAATTTTAATGCGTTGTATATACGAGCTTATTTTTCTATATTTAAATACATTCCTATGTAACTTTTAAGGCGTTCTGTAATAACATTTTTATGAATTGAATTAAAACATGAAAAGTATTAGAAATCAGTCAATTGTATAAGCAGTCAATCTTATAAAAATTTCAATCTCATGCAATTCTTACTCGCGTGTCAGATGATTATATTCGTACGTGTACAGAACTGGTAATAAATATAAAACTCCAGATATATTGAATTACTTGAAACTTAATGGAAAGGAAAAACAATATAGTGTTTTATGTTTTTGCTATAAATAATAAATTAATTTTTGGTAATAAACATTATGGTAATTATATGATTTACACATATTTATTAATACATACGCGTTCCGTGCCATTGCAGTAACAAATAATCTACAAATCACTGTAGACATATAATCTAACGTTGGCATGGAACGTAACTTATATAAAATCAAATTAATTAATCATATAAAATTAAATTAATAAAACCATAATTAATAATTCTATGAATTCCACAGAAATGTTCCGGAATTATCACTACACACAAAAATGTTATTAGACAAAGCATCCATTGAAAGAGAGTTAAAAGATATTGAACAAAAAAATTTAGAAGCAAACAAAATGATGCAAAATATTATTGAAATATCTAAAATTGAAGAGATTATAAAAAGTATAGAAACTGAATATGGTTTTGGATTTCTTGGTACGCTATTAGAAAGATACAAAATGCGTCAAACAAACGCTGGTTTTTTAATATGTAATATAAAAGGATGTTGTGAAACAGTTACATTAATTAAAAATAAGTTATACCACATACAAAATCATTGGGAAATATACCATGGA
>NW_017305313.1:0-298 GCF_001594115.1 Trachymyrmex septentrionalis
GCCCGTAGCCGGCGTGTGGTCTACCAGTGGTTGTTCAAGCGTCACAAGCGCGATGACCGTGCGATCAACGCCATGGTCGACCGGGCGGAGAAGGTCGCCGACGGAAAGCGGCCGTTGAAGAAGGACCGGTTCGTGCGCCGTGAGGGCACCGAGGCCGGGGTGGACTGGGACCTGGTCGAACGCGCCCGGCAGCTCGCCGGGTTGAAGGGCTACGTCACCAACCTGTCCGTGTCGATGATGGACGGCTCGAACGTGATCGCCGCCTACCACGATCTGTGGCAGGTCGAGAGCAGCTTCC
>NW_017305313.1:387-640 GCF_001594115.1 Trachymyrmex septentrionalis
CAGCCGCCATCTGCAGGACCTCACCGGGGTGTCGATCAAGAAGCTGGTCCGCACTCTGCGCCCGCTGCGCACTGTCCGCGTCGAGGTCGATGGGCACCCGATCACCGCGGTCCCGCAGATCGCCGGCGACGCCCGCGCGATCCTCGATCAACTACCCCCGATCACGGCGCCGGGGCACTAAGATCTGTGCAAGTCAGGCCTGATGTCAGGGGTCAAGCTCAGCCTCCCTGCCCGGTTGGGTCGGACCTCACAT
>NW_017305314.1:0-417 GCF_001594115.1 Trachymyrmex septentrionalis
AGTCAATTTTTTTCTAAACAATTAATAATTTTTAAATAAATTTTTTTTTATAATAATATTTTTTAGAATAATTTTAATAAGTTTTAGATAAAAGTGAAATTGTTTCAAAGAGGACGTATTTTGGCCATAATTTTTTCTAGGTAGAGGCATCAGAAAGATATGAAGATTATCTTCATTTTTTTAAATAGAATTATATGATTTTTTTACATAGTGCGATTATTTTGCATATAAAAGCATTAAAGTAGAGATATAAAGAAACCATTAGTTTACGAGACATTTTATACTTTATTATAGCACATGTGGGCATAAAGTGTTAAATATTTCGTAAACTATATTAATTTTTTCATAATCGTGCGTTCAGTACAGTAAATAAAATTGAGTAAGAAAAAAGATGAGTCCAACGATCCCTGCGTGTTT
>NW_017305314.1:517-729 GCF_001594115.1 Trachymyrmex septentrionalis
GTTTCCCAAATCGCCTAAAATGCATGAACTCTTTTACCGCCACTGCATTTTATTATTTTCTAAGAATCTCATAGAACCATACATGTGAGTATACTACCAGTAGGAGACAAATACCTTTTAATAATCTAGCTGAATTTTAAGTGCTCTCTTATATAATTCTGTGTGAATTTATATATATATATATATATATATATATATATATATATATATAT
>NW_017305315.1:0-424 GCF_001594115.1 Trachymyrmex septentrionalis
AAACATTGAAAAAAAAACAAGGAAAAGTTGTGCTTTACTATTCCATTCTTACTCTTCAAAATATTTGTAAGTTAAACTCATCTTTATTATACTGTCATTTTTTTAACTAGCACCCCACAAGTTGATTCACAATCAGCACGAAAAAATTGAAATCCCTCATTTAAAGGAAAAAATCTGTATGCATCGAAATATCTTTTTTGTATCTCTATTGAAAAGGACATCCTTTCAGTTTAAATAGGCGGAACTAAATACTTTAATTTTTCTTCAAAATCTTATTTTCCTTTCTTCTGTAATTATATTAAAAGTAAAAGATTTAACGAATTTTTTGAACTTAATCTTGATAAAATATTTAATGTTTACTTATGATTAAAAAATATATAATCTGTTTTAATAATTTGTTATTATCGCAAATCGACTTGTGCAA
>NW_017305316.1:0-291 GCF_001594115.1 Trachymyrmex septentrionalis
TAATTATATATTTTTTCCCGGAATGGTACTATCGTGCATACAACAAATAGAAATAATCTCGAAATGTTTATCCAAGAAACAGAGAATTAATATTGACACATATGCGCAATACGTTACATCATCAAAGAAGATAAGAAAATTGAAAGAAAAACAACAGTACGTAGACAATTATTTTTCAATACAACACGCTGAGATGCGTAGATATTATTACGTCATGATATGATGCAAATTATCTTGAAAATTAGAAGTTAAATTTAATATATCGCCTCTTATAAATGAAATTTACCAAAA
>NW_017305316.1:391-927 GCF_001594115.1 Trachymyrmex septentrionalis
ACCAAAAAAATACAATTCGATGATTTCTCAAATTTCTTCATCAATGTATTTTTATTATACAGGGTGTCAGGAAAATCGACGTCGGGAAGTGATTCGGAAGCCAAAAAGGAGGAAAAAAGCTGTATTAACAAAGATCCGGAAATAAGTCATTTTCGAGTTATAATCACTTTCATGTTAAAAAATTGAAATTTATTTTCATAATTACAATCATAAGTCTGCAATGTTATTGGGCGCATTTCTGTAAATTATTTACTTTTTGTTATTCCATAGATAAAAATCAAGTGGATTCATCTGGTGATCTTGGGGACCAGGTAGTCAGACCTCCACGCCCTATCCATTTCTGACTATAATTTCGATTCAAATCGATTTCTGGCTAATAATATTGCTGACTTAAGACACAGAATAATCCATGGATTTGAAGAAATAAAGAGAGATCCAAATATTTTTCGAAGAGTTCGGAATTCCTTTGATAGAAGAATAAGGGCCTACATTCGTGTTGAAGGTGGTCATTTTAAACGTTTCATTTAATTTCTATT
>NW_017305317.1:0-752 GCF_001594115.1 Trachymyrmex septentrionalis
GTAGGACATTCATAGAAATGCAAATAGGATAATAGAGGTATCCACAGGAATGTGGACAGAAACCCCATGAAAACTAAAAGGTCTATAAGATACCAGTTTTTGACATATAGTAACATGTAGGAGTACAAAGAAGAGGTACCCCATGGAGATTGAAAATGCCTAGGCTACCATAGGATGACGTATGCACATCTCCTCTGTCCTATGTTCATCTACATGTTCCTATACGTCAAAGTGTAATCCTGTAAGTATTTAATCCCCATGAGATATCTCTTCCGCATTCCTATGGGTACTTATATCAACCTGAGAGAATAATTTGTAACTTCTAAAAACTGGAAGCCACAATAATAATTAATAAATAAGGTACGTTCTATGTCGAGTAAAAAGAATCTTGACTCTTGCCATAAAAAAAATATATACTCATGACTTTTTTCAGTCACCAAACACACCTTGTTTATCACGTGAATTTTAGTTTTTGGAGTTAATTTGGAAAAATTATCTTAAATTTTTTTACGTAAAATTATTAGGTGTACAAAAAAGTTCTGAGCTTTTTTTTGTAAATTTCCCTTTCCCATCGTATGTAATCGTACGGAAATGGCTTGCTGCGTAACGCCAAGCTGTTCTGCAAGCTCCTTTTCAGTTTGCGCAGAGTTTATATCCAGCAGTGCTTGCAATTCGTCCGTTTCAATCTTTTCAGGGCGTCCAGCACGCGATTCATCTTTAAGACTGAAATCTCCTTGGCGAAACTTTTGATA
>NW_017305318.1:0-2225 GCF_001594115.1 Trachymyrmex septentrionalis
GCACCAATTTGAAAATTGTATGTGTGGCGCGATCTCTTAAAGTTAAGTAGAAATACGTTCGCGTTTATTTTATCGGCGGATGTTACAGTACTTTTGATGTTAGTGTTGGCCAAAATGGAGTGTGCATGCGCGAAATAAGTAAGTTCCCTAGTAAATTTAAATTTCTTTTTTAGTTGCTTTTTATTTTTCTGTTCTTTCTCTCTCTCTCTCTCTTTAGGTTATTTGGGCGTACAGTGCAGTGCATTAATTCACTGGGTCATAGTAATGGCCCGACTTATCGAAAAAAAGAAAATGCAGTACTAAAAAATTGATAAAAAATTCTGAAAAAATTCTTAGAGTTCTATGAAAAAAAAAAGAAATTTTTGTCTCTTGCAGTTTTTCTGTAAAGTTAATAGTATTTAAGTAAAAAATGAACGTTGATAAGTCTTGCCGCTATGATCCAGCGAATTAATGCACTCTCTACAGTGTACATCAATTAATCTAAATGTAATAAAACTAAAAGAAATAGATTTATAATTGTAATGCATTGCAAAACAAATAAAATACAAAATAAGAAAATATAAAATTATATAAATGTTATACTGTAATAAAAATATTTTAATTAACGATTGCGGCACACGATGCTTGTTTTCCTAGATCGCTCGCGTTTTAGTAAATTATTAGAATTGCAACATACAGAATAATTTTGCAACACACAGCAAATTTTCTAGCTAAAACGAAAGCAATCCAGCAATTATACATATTATTCACAGTATTTAAGCGAGACTGACGAAATTGATGGATTTGCAGGTATATGTGTGTGTGTGTATGTGTGTAAATGTATGTATGTGTATTTTTGTTAATGGTTCATCTCTCATTGCATTGTTGTCTTTTTTGGTTTTATTGCTGGTGGGCTTTGTAATCGCAATTTTACTGACGCGTAACCATTTACAAGTTACTATAATGACTATTTTGTGTTATATTTTATTAATTTTATGTTATGTCTACTATAGTCTATTGTATCATATTTTATGTCTATTACTTTGTTAACATGTAGTCTTTCTTATAAAGCTTTGCAATAAACTAAATTAAACAATATTAAGAATCTTTATTTTAGATCGCATATATGAGAAATACAATACTAGAAAAATGCCTATTACGGTGCTGAGTCTTCATTGTTTTTTAAAATAATTTAATCTTGAATTACTAATATATGCGATCCGCCATTTAAATATTTGCATTGCGATAATTTGAATTTTGATAGCTCGAAAAGTCAAAATGAGTACTTGACAAATTAAAACGTGAAAAAATGATCGTCGAAAAGTGGAATTGAGAAATATATATATATATATATATATATATATACATCTTTTTTGCTACCTTAAAATCGATTATTCTTCTTGCATTCGATTGTAATTGGTCTACGGCTTAAAAGTCCAAACCGATTATCAAACTTGATCGAGGTCAATACTATAAACTTTTTAATTCCAAATTCGAATAATGGTGGTGACATCTTTGATTCATTTCTTTTTCCTTCTCTTGGCTATAACAAGGTAAAGGTTTAAAGCGGATAAAAAGTCCTTAATGCCTCCTTATACTCAAGGCTATAAAACTGCGAGATTAAAGTTTACTCGAAATCATATGACTTGGCATGAAGCATGGAAAAATGTCGTAAATTTTGACGGAAAAAGTGTAATCTACATGAACCTGATGGTTTTAAACATCACTCGCACGATTTACGAACTGATAGACATGCAGCAGCCATGAATAAAAATTTTGACGGAAGATGTTTGAACTGCGTTTAATTATTCAAAGACGTCAATATGCAAAATTTGTATCAGAATGAACGCAGAAAAATATATCAACTTATTAGAAGATTGTTTAATTCCATTTATCGAAGAAAATCACGAAGAAAATGTTATTTTACAATAAAACGCTGCTGTATAAATATATAATTTACAATGCAAAGAAAACACAAGAGTACAGAAAAATTTGCAACTTATGAAGTGGCAAATTTTCCGGCACGTACATTTCGATTTTTAGTTTGGTTTTTATCCTTTATTTTACTAACTCACCGATTGATATTTAGGCTGCGCGCGGATTGGTGAAGTAAAGGACAGAAACTAAACTGAAAATCGGCCGAAATGTGCAAGTAAATCCCAGCACTGTGTTAGAATTCACAGCATATTTTTATGCATACGAATTTAAATATTATTTTAAAGATGCGATAAAGATAACTGTAATTA
>NW_017305319.1:0-248 GCF_001594115.1 Trachymyrmex septentrionalis
CCTCCAGGACAGCGTCCCCGGCCGCGAGCAGGCACCCCACACAGCAGTACAACCCCAACCGCAGGTCCCGGGCACCACCACCCTGAGCCCGACTCAGCAAATACCAGCCGGCCGGGACCGACAACCCGACCGCGACCGCCTTGCACTCCCGGCAGTAGAACGACCGCTCCTCCACCGGCCCCCCACCCACACGATGAGCGCTATCCCCGACACGGCCACCAGACCGCCGCACCGGCACCCCACCCGAC
>NW_017305319.1:348-593 GCF_001594115.1 Trachymyrmex septentrionalis
CGACCGGGCTGCCTGAACCGACGGAGTCGTCGGGGTCGTCGGGGACCTTCCCGACTGAGGAGCATCAGAAAAAACAGGCTGAAAAACGATAACCACTCACCCACACACGACAGCACACATTCAGTGCCACTATTCAGGAACCCGAGCCCGGCAGCGACGATTTCAACGATAATAACATGCTTCGGGAACCACGTCGCCGATCACTCGTCGTTCCCCGGTCCCGTTCGGTCTCCCTACCGGGGGTC
>NW_017305320.1:0-264 GCF_001594115.1 Trachymyrmex septentrionalis
CAATTTAATTGTTAATTTTTTAAATGTTTACATAAATATCCCACACAACATACTGAAAACTATATCCTTTGTTTTGGGAAGAATTTAATCATATTTTTATATATTATTAATTTATTAAATTGCAGCTATAGCTTATTTTGTTTTTTGTTGCATATACATAATTTGTTTTTCCAGTCCATACTCTATGTCTTTGTGCTTAAATGTGTACCGGTTTCGTCAGACCGTCGTCTGATTCTGTGTCGCTACCGATAACGCAGAGTTCTT
>NW_017305321.1:0-4513 GCF_001594115.1 Trachymyrmex septentrionalis
GACAAGTATGTATAGGTAGGGATAAACACAATCATTTTTAATTAAAAAATTAAATTATTATAAATAAAATGATACTTAAATAAATTTCGCAGTCGGGTAATTAAATTTTATTTAAAAAATAAAAAATAAGTGTAATGAATCTAAAACATATTACACAATAAATCTAACTAATAAACTGTGTGACATGTAGGGATATAGACATCACATGTAATACTTGATAATTGGAAAGGAAGGATATTAAAAATTAAATAAAATTTTAAATTAATTTTAAATTTTATTTAATTATTAGCATCCCGTTCCAAATATCAAATATAAAAATAAACCAAATTATATATAATTTTGAATTTCACTGAATTTTCAGTTCCCCTGAAATTAAACTTAATTTCTTATAAAATTCTGTACGTATACAAAGTGTGTAACGCGTTAATATTGTAATTAATTTTGTTATAAATAAATGTATGTATAATAGTACGTAATGTAATATTAGATACGTAATATAAAATTTATGTAAACTATGTCCAGATAAATGCCATCATGTTTACTTTTATAATTTGTGCAATAATTACTAGTTAATTATACATTTATTGGAATGTTTATAATTGTATTGAATATATCTGTTTAATACATGTAGCATTTATCTTGTCGTAGTAAATAAAATTTATTGTTGCTTTATTGATGTAAATTATACGAAATCGACGAATCATATGATAACAAAAATTGTTTATTGATTTAACGAGTTTGATAAATACTTAATTTTAAAACTTTCTTTAAATTTGGATTTTATTTTGTATATCAAAAAGTTAAAAATAATCAAAATAATTAATAATTTTGAGTGACTTTTAATTAAAAATTTGCTGCTTAGAATAATCATCAATTTTTCTTTGTCTTTCTGTATTTAGTATACAAATTTATTAAATAAATCAGTAAAGATTAGAGCTTTGACTGAGGTAATGGATTAAATATTAACTTCTTGTTTAACTGCTTTTTGACATTTATATTTTTAACATTATAGAATTAAACGTATATTTTAGTGATTGATTTAATATATGTAAAAACATCATCGCTATCCCTTGCGTCAGATATATGCCAGTGAATGCGTAGTTTGTATCGATGGAAAGTCATAATTTTCATCATAGATAGTTGTTCCTCGTCGCTTTTCGTAAAGTTGCATTCGCAAAGTCTAGTTTAGTGTTTCGTTCGAGATTTTTGTACAGGATCGGAATTAATCCCGCGTTTTCTCATCAATTCCTGAAAGTAATCATTTCACTAATGATTCAATAACAATTGCTATTTTTAAAGTTAACTTGCGAAATTAATTCAGTGATATAGAGTACAACTTTCGTCGCTTTCTTAATTTTACTAAATGTTCTCCCACTTGTAATAATATTAGTAATAAACTGTCTTAATTTAATTAAAGACAACAGGAATTTAGTATTGCATGATTAATACGGATATATGTATTATATAATGGTTATATGTATAAAAAAAATTTAAATTATGAAGTAAATCAATTTAAGTTTTACAACAAATAATTTACTTATTTGTTTATAATTGCTTTAACAAAAATATGGCTACGAATGTGTATATTTAATTTTCTAATTGTTATTAAAAATTATTTTTAGGTATTGGACATCCTGCCGTTCTAGAGTATTATTAGGATTTATTATTAATTTATATATATATACTTTTCTATATAATAAAATACATGCAGATATTATGAGATTATTTAATTCATTTTGATATTTGTCGAGTTAGATAATTTTTACCAAAATGCTTTATATTTTTTTAACAATGTTATCATGAATACATGAAAAAATGTATGGGTATAAAAAATTCGAGATAAGTCGAATGGGTACCCTCATATTAGCGAGATATTAATAATTAAAATTTTTTGAAAATACAGAAAAACAGAAATTGTTAAATTTTATATAAATTTTTTATATTTTTCATTATAAAAGTATATTTCTTTAAAATCCCGTTATTATCAGGTTCGAAATATCTCGAACAGTTGGTACCCGAGAAACTTTGTACCGATACATATAAAAAATTACAATAACGCATGTATTTTATTGTTGTTAAATATATTCCTTCGTAACCACTATTCCATAAGGAAATCATTCTATTTATTTATTTTTAATAAGAGATGATTTTTAGTAATGTGGCTGAACATATTTTCTCGCAAATTTTAATATTATATTAAAGATACATTAAAAATGTTAATTATAATTGGCATGCCACCAAAATTATTATATACTGTCATAAATGGTCTGAAAGATTCAGGATTCATACTTTCCTATAATAAGACTACTGGTGTGATTGCTTAACTTTTCTTTGCGAATGGATCTTGTGAATTAGACGTAGAATTAGAATACATTAAGTTCATTCTCCACTATGAAGATTGTTCTTCTTTGTATCGAATATTAACCAGCGTACCGTATTACAGGCGGAGGGATGTGATCAGATTATTGGGATAGTTATCTTGAATGCGATAAAAGTGCTGTTGTAAATATATTAATGACTTTTTATCGCGATATTAATAAGTTTTACAATCAGAAGTTAATAATTAATAGTGAATCTAATTGCGATTTAACTGTCAGTATTTCATTCCGCTTTTATCAATAATTCATTAAACGTTGGTTTAGAAAAATTTGTGTTATCGTATGTATTTTCGACGTTTTCGTAATTCCGCATTACTAATTTTATAAATTATGCTTCTATAATATAATTTTTATTGTATTTCGAACAGCATTTATAATTGTACATTGTATTATAATGAATTATTATTGTATTATTGATAATATATAAAGAGAATTATAATAAAAGATAATATCTAAAAAGTTATAATTGCAATATGATTGCTAATTATTTTATTGTATTTCGCAAATCATAATGCAATATGATTAGCAAAATACAATAAAATAATTAGACTTAAAATAAAAAATAAATTAAAAATATACTTATCTGTAAAAACGGAGTACTAAATTTATTAGTAACTCGTTTTTTTTACGGGTGAGTATATTTACAAAGAAAAGAGGACCGACGATAAAATCGACGGGGGTGGTGGAGGGCCTCTAGCTCGTTTTTACTAAATTAAACCTTCAATTAACAATATATGATTGAAAAGTTTAAAGTGTATTCAAAATCTCCATAATTGTTAGTAATTAATGTAATTATAGACTTTGAAATATACTTGCATGCTAGTAATTTGGTAAAAACGAGCTGAAAATCTGCATAAAAACATATCTTCATGATTCCATTTTTATGCAGACGCGTATTATGAGACAAAATTCGCTAAATTAATCTGTTTGAATATTCAATTTCGAGCTTAAAATTCAATAACTTTTATTTCCACTATAGGATATGTGAAATAAAAATTATCATTAATAAACATTGTATCATTAAAAGATACATCACATTAAAAGATTTATTAAATAGAATTTCTTTATGTAAATTTCAGAATTTTTCCAATTTCTGAATAATTTTATAACTTTTTAGAAAAGTTCTCTGATTTTGTATATAAATTGTTATACTTCAGAAGTGCTAAGAATATTTACTACATCTTTTAGATATAGAATATTTTCTTTCTGTAAATTCTTAAATATTCAAAGATATCTTATTTTATAATTTCTGATAAAAAAATCTGAAAAATTTAAGGTATTTTTTCAAAAATTAAAAATTAAATAAGAAATCTTTGAGAAATTTTTTAGAATATTTCAGAATTCACGTAATTCATACTTAAAAAATTCTAAAAAAAGTAGACTTTCTTAGTATTTCTGAAAGTTTCAATTAATTCGTATCAAAATACTAAGAAAGATGTTCCAGATATATTCTTCTCTATTTTTCTTCAACTTTTTTTTCATTTTGTCTTAATTTAAAATATTAATTACATTTAGAAAACTTATGTATTATTTAAGATATAAGATCTCATAGTCGTCTATTTTATCAACTAAATGCAATAATTTTTATGTCAATTTTTTTTTATAAATTTGAAAAGAATTAAAATATACACTAATATGTGTCTTTGAATTGGAAATTATACACTGTGTTTATATCGAGAATGGAAAAAATTTTTTGAAATCTTTATCATTTCTTAGTCCAATATAGCGTCTAGAACTGTCGTACAGCATCTTAAGACTTTACTTAAGACAATCTTAAAAAGAACTGACTATGACTGTCAGCCTTAAAATTAGATTTAGTCAGTAATATGAAAATGCGTTACAAAAATTTATGCATATAGTGCGATATTATTGTAGTAGTATGTAGTGATATATCAATGACACGTAGTCCTATTGAGTCAATAAAACAGACAACTATAGGATCCATATAATAGGTTTGTCGTAATTGTAATCAAGTACAGAAATAATTGAGACGTTAGTGATATATGTATTTATTAAAATAAAAATTATATAATAAAATTTTGCATATTTTTGAACAATTATGTTAATAATCTCTATGTCTTAATTTAATTACAAGAGTATTTTATATATATTATAATTTGTTCTAAACATTCTCT